>NC_084558.2:48155827-48225827 GCF_033978685.3 Nerophis lumbriciformis | reverse complement strand
TAACAGGGGGAGGTGACGGCAACAGACACCAGGGAGCAGTATAGCTCTAAGTATTTTATTATATATAGTCTGTCAGGCTTTCCCCTGACAGTTTGGTTGTGTTTTAGTTTTTCCTCTGTGTGTAGTATTTCCTGTCAGCGCTCTTGTTTTGGTTCTGTTTCCTGTTTGTCTCCCTGAGTGCTGTGTCCCCTCAGCTGTGGCTGATTGGCACCTGGCCACACCTGGTGTCAATCAGCCATCTGCTATTTATACCTGCCCTACCCTCCAGTCACTGCTGGATTATTGTCATTAAATGTCGCTAATACTTGTTGTCACTACTACCTGTCATAATACTTGTCGTTGTAGCTCTGTCTACTTTTGTTCACTCTGCTCATGTCATAGTTCCTTCGTGTCACAGTAAGTGTTTTTGTTTCTTGTCCACAGTTAGCCTTTGTGCTATTTTAGTTCATAGCCAAGTTTGTTCTCTGCCTTGTGCGTGCCTTTTGTTGTTACCCTTTTGTTTTGTTTTTTTGCTATAGTGCTAAATTAAATCATGTTTTCTCGCTCAATGCCTGCCGTCATCTCTGCATCTTGCGGTTCGTCACCAACAAACTCTGACATAGTCACTATATATAATAATCAAACAATGATAATATAAACTAAGGAAATGGAGTGGGAACTAGATCCAAAAGTGTATGTGGTGCGTAGCTATGTGTGTGATTATATGTAGTGTGTGTTACCTAGTGTTGTGTTGGGCGAGAGGAGGGACAAGGCAGGAAGACAGTCCATTGGGCAGGCAGATGATCCAGGGCGAGCGAGAGGCGTCGAGAATAACGTGTCCAAGCGGGAGGTCGAGATCGAACTGGCAGTCCGGGAAGCAGGGGAACGACGACGAGGAATGACGAGGCACACAGCAACGTCAAACACGGGAACGGAGGTCTGTACGCCAACAGAAGATTATATTCCGGCCCGGCATGGCAGCTTGTGCAGGCTTAAGAAGGCAGCTCGATCATTACAGGCAGGTGCGCTAATTGCCGGTGAATGATTGCAGCTGGCGGCTGCTGCAGGGCGGAGACGCGCACGGTGCGCGGCCGTGGGCGTGTCCCGAGGTGCGACAAGCAGAGCGCAAGGATGAGGGCGCATTGGAATGCGCCCTGGCCGTGACACTTACATCATGTATATAAAACATTAATGGAGATGTTTGGATGTTTTTTAAAGGGGAACATTATCACCAGACCAATGTAAGCGTCAATATATACCTTGATGTTGCAGAAAAAAGACCTTTTTTTTTTTTTAACCGATTTCCGAACTCTAAATGGGTAAATTTTGGCGAATTAAACGCCTTTCTATTATTCGCTCTCGGAGCGATGACGTCACGTTGTGACGTCACATCGGGAAGCAATCCGCCATTTTCTCACTTTCGTCGGTGTGTTGTCGGAGGGTGTAACAACACGAACAGGGACGGATTCAAGTTGCACCAGTGGCCCAAAGATGCGAAAGTGGCAAGGAATTGGACGAAATTTGTTCAAAATACGAGGATGTGGGGAAAGCCGACAAAATGGTCAGTCGTTTGTTCCGCACACTTTACCGACGAAAGCTATGCTACGACAGAGATGGCAAGAATGTGTGGATATCCTGCGACACTCAAAGCAGATGCTGACATCAACTCCAAAACTGGACAGATCAGCTTTCAGGAAAAGAGAGCGGATGAGGGTATGTCTACAGAATATATTAATTGATGAAAACTGGGCTGTCTGCACTCTCAAAGTGCATGTTGTTGCCAAATGTATTTCATATGCTGTAAACCTAGTTCATAGTTGTTAATTTTCTTTTTTGCCAAACAAACATACCAATCGTTGGTTAGAAGGTGATCGCCGAATTCGTCCTCGCTTTCTCCCGTGTCGCTGGCTGTCGTGTCGTTTTCGTCAGTTTGGCTTGCATACGGTTCAAACCGATATGGCTCAATAGCTTCAGTTTCTTCTTCAATTTCGTTTTCGCTACCTGCCTCCACACTACAACCATCTGTTTCAATACATGCGTAATCTGTTGAATCGCTTAAGCCGCTGAAATCCGAGTCTGAATCCGAGCTAATGTCGCTACAGCTCGCTGTTCTATGCGCCATGTTTGTTTGTGTCGGCATCACTATGTGACGTCACAGGAAAATGGACGGGTGTATATAACGATGGTTAAAATCAGGCACTTTGAAGCTTTTTTTAGGGATATTGCGTGATAGGTAAAATTTTGAAAAAAAAAAAAAGCCACTGGGAACTGATTTTTAATGGTTTTAACCCTTCTGAAATTGTGATAATGTTCCCCTTTAAGGGCTTTAAAGGCAGAATAGAGTGACTCCTATTGACTCCATTGTTAGCTGATTCTTGCTAGCATTTACAAACCCCGGCTCCATATGAGTTGGGAAATTGTGTTAGATGTAAATATAAACGGAATACAACGATTTGCAAATCCTTTTCAACCCATATTCAATTGAATATGCTACAAAGACAAGATATTTGATGTTCAAACTCATAAACTTAATATTTTTTTTGCAAATAATAATTAACTTAGAATTTCATGGCTGCAACACGTGCCAAAGTAGTTGGGAAAGGGCATGTTCACCACTGTGTTACATGGCCTTTCCTTTTAACAACACTCAGTAAATGTTTGGGAACTGAGGAGACACATTTTTGAAGCTTCTCAGGTGGAATTCTTTCCCATTCTTGCTTGATGTACAGCTTAAGATGTTCAACAGTCCGGGGGTCTCCGTTGTGCTATTTTAGGCTTCATAATGCGCCACACATGTTCAATGGGAGACAGGTCTGGACTACAGGCAGGTCAGTCTTGTAACTGTAAAAGCCATGCTTTCGTAGCACGTGGCTTGGCATTGTCTTGCTGAAATAAGCAGGGGCGTCCATGGTAACGTTGCTTGGATGGCAACATATGTTGCTCCAAAACCTGTATGTACCTTTCAGCATTAATGGCGCCTTCACAGATGTGTAAGTTACCCATGTCTTGGGCACTAATACACCCCCATACCATCACACATGTTGACTTTTACACTTTGCGCCTATAACAATCCGGATGGTTCTTTTCCTCTTTGGTCCGGAGGACACGACGTCAACAGTTTCCAAAAACAATTTGAAATGTGGACTCGTCAGACCACAGAACACTTTTCCACTTTGTATCAGTCCATCTTAGATGAGCTCAGGCCCAGCGAAGCCGACAGCGTTTCTGGGTGTTGTTGATAAACGGTTTTCGCCTTGCATAGGAGAGTTTTAACTTGCACTTACAGATGTAGCGACCAACTGTAGTTACTGACAGTGGGTTTCTGAAGTGTTTCTGAGCCCATGTGGGGATATCCTTTACACACTGATGTCGCTTGTTCATGCAGTACAGCCTGATGGATCGAAACGTCACGGGCTTAGCTGCTTACTTGCAGTGATTTCTCCAGATTCTCTGAACCCTTTGATGATATTACGGACCGTAGATGGTGAAATCCCTAAATTCCTTGCAATAGCTGGTTGAGAAAGGTTTTTCTTAAACTGTTCAACAATTTGCTCACGCATTTGTTGACAAAGTGGTGACCCTCGCCCCATCCTTGTTTGTGAATGACTGAGCATTTCATGGAATCTACTTTTATACCCAATCATGGCACCCACCTGTTCCCAATTTGCCTGTTCACCTGTGGGATGTTCCAAATAAGTGTTTGATGAACTTTATCAGTATTTATTGCCACCTTTCCAAACTTCTTTGTCACGTGTTGCTGGCATCAAATTCTAAAGTTAATGATTATTTGCAAATGTTTATCAGTTTGAACATCAAATATGTTGTCTTTGTAGCATATTCAACTGAATATGGGTTGAAAAGGATTTGCAAATCATTGTATTCCGTTTATATTTACATCTAACACAATTTCCCAACTCATATGGAAACGGGGTTTGTATTTAATATTTACAATGCATTAAAAAAAATCTATCGTTATGTCTTTGATAATGTCAACATTCCAAAAATAGTGCACTTCCCCTTTAAGTGTTTGAAGTAACAAAAAAATAAATAAAATGTATGAAATATTTTTTACACTTTTATGAGTGGGGCTCTTTTCAATCCCCAATAATTTTAGTGGGATTTAAAAAAAACAACAACAAACTGTCACTGCTCAAAAATTAATAATGAATTTACAACAAATAACAATAACAAGTTAATGTCGACAGACCTGAAGGGGATGAAGAGATTTAAGCGTAGAACATAAGAAATAAAAACAATAATTATATGACCCAAACCAAACTTGAGGAGATCCCTAAAGGCTAAAAAAAAAAAAAAAGTCCATGTGTAGGTTTTAAAAATGAAAACTATCAAAATGGTGCCCGCATGTGGCCCTCAGTGGAAAAGGTTGGGACACCCCTAGACTAGAGTGTGTTAGTGGGGAAACAAAAGGGCCTGACGTCATGCATGGTCATACAGTAAAGTATCTACTGTAGCAGCCAGGACACACACACACACTGGGGAGTCTATGGTTATCGTCACATTTTCACTCCAAAACAAAGAAAGCAGAACAGTGATGGAGTTCCTTCTCTGGACCAGTGCTGCTCCACTTTTTCATAACCCTCCTTCATTGTTGCTAAAACATCCAACACTTTAAAACTGCTATTTCCACCAATAAAGTCCCAATTTAAGACAGAGAAGCACTTTGTTGGTCCAAGATCCTCCAAAGAAGCTGTTTTTAGAGAACCAAGATCCTCCATAACTCCTGAGAGCCAGCGTCCTCTGCAGTAGACTTGTCTTTTTGCACAAGGGGACTGTTTTATTCCCAAAGTTGCAACTCTCAAGAGGACACGACACGAGCGCTCTGCTGGTTTGAGGAACACAAGCAGAACAAATCTTGGATATGACAAGCTGCTGCTTTTATACTGAGAAACACAAGTCCAAGATCCTCACACTCCTGCCAGAGACCTCCGTTCTAATAAAAAGCTCCAGCTGTCTCCTCCAACACAGAACCTTCTGGAACTCTCCTCCTACCCTTCTGCACATTTCACCATCTCACAACCTTTCAAACCCACCTCTTCAAAACTGCTTGAAATGGTGACTAGTCCTTTAATACCATTTTTAATGCTGTTTTTAAGAAGCTACTGTAAAAGCACTACTCAAAGACGTACTATTTGACAAGAACATTGCTGTTTTTAAGAAACTACTATAAAAACAGTTATCAAAGATGTACTATTTAACAAAAACATCGCTGTTTTTAAGAAGCTACTGTAAAAACAGTTATCAAAGATGTACTATTTAACAGGAACAATGCTGTTTTTAAGAAGCTACTGTAAAATCTCTCATCAAAGATGTACTATTTAACAGGAATATTGCTGTTTTTAAGAAGCTACTGTAAAAAGTATTATCAAAGATGTACTATTTGACAGGAACAATACGGTTTTTAAGATGCTACTGTAAAAACACTCATCAAAGATGTATTATTTAACAAGAATATTGCTGTTTTTAAGATGCTACTGTCAAAACACTCATCAAATGTGTATTATTTAACAGGAACAATGCTGTTTTTAAAATTAAAGTTAAAAAGTTAAAGTACCAATGATTGTCACACACACACTAGGTGTGGCGAAATTATTCTCTGCATTTAACCCATCACCCTTGATCACCCCCTGGGAGGTGAGGGGAGCAGTGGGCAGCAGCGGTGGCCGCGCCCGGGAATCATTTTTGGTGATTTAACCCCCAATTCCAACCCTTGATACTGAGTGCCAAGCAGGGAGGTAATGGGTCCCATTTTTATAGTCTTTGGTATGACTCGGCCGGGGTTTGAACCCACAACCTACCGATCTCAGGACGGACACTCTAACCACTAGGCCACTGAGTAGGTTTAAGAACCTACTGTAAAAACACTAATCAAAGATGTACTATTTGACAGGAACATTGCTGTTTTTAAGAAGCTACTGTAAAGATGTACTATTTGACAGGAACAATGCTGTTTTTAAGATGCTACTGGAAAAAATACTCATCAAAGATGTATTATTTGACAAGAACATTACTGTTTTTAAGATGCTACTGTGAAAACAATCATCAAAGATGTACTATTTGACAGGAACAATGCTGTTTTTAAGAAACTACTGTAAAAACACTCATCAAAGATGTATTATTTAACAGGAACAGTGCTGTTTTTAAGAAGCTACTGTAAAAACACTCATCAAAGATGTATTATTTAACAAGAATATTGCTGTTTTTAAGATGCTACTGTCAAAACACTCATCAAATGTGCATTATTTAACAGGAACAATGCTGTTTTTAAGAAACTAGTGTAAAAACACTAATCAAAGATGTACTATTTAACAGGAACAATGCTGTTTTTAAGAACCTACTGTAAAAACACTAATCAAAGATGTACTATTTGACAGGAACATTGCTGTTTTTAAGAAGCTACTGTAAAGATGTACTATTTGACAGGAACAATGCTGTTTTTAAGAAGCTACTGTAAAAACACTCATCAAAGATGTACTATTTGACAAGAACATTGCTGTTTTTAAGAAACTACTGTAAAAACACTCAAAGATGTACTATTTGACAGGAACATTGCTGTTTTTAAGAAGCTACTGTAAAAACACTAATCAAAGATGTACTATTTGACAGGAACATTGCTGTTTTTAAGAAGCTACTGTAAAAACACTAATTAAAGATGTACTATTTAACAGGAACATTGCTGTTTTTAAGAAGCTACTGTAAAAAGTATTATCAAAGATGTACTATTTGACAGGAACAATACGGTTTTTAAGAAGCTACTGTAAAAACACTCATCAAAGATGTACTATTTAACAAGAATATTGCTGTTTTTAAGATGCTACTGTCAAAACACTCATCAAATGTGTATTATTTAACAGGAACAATGCTGTTTTTAAGAACCTACTGTAAAAACACTAATCAAAGATGTACTATTTGACAGGAACATTGCTGCTTTTAAGAAGCTACTGTAAAGATGTACTATTTGACAGGAACAATGCTGTTTTTAAGATGCTACTGGAAAAAATACTCATCAAAGATGTATTATTTGACAAGAACATTACTGTTTTTAAGATGCTACTGTAAAAACACTACTCAAAGATGTACTATTTGACAGGAACAATGCTGTTTTTAAGAAGCTACTGTAAAGACAATTATTAAATATATACTATTTGACAGAAACAATGCTGTTTTTAAGAAGCTACCGTAAAATCTCTCATCAAAGATGTACTATTTGACAGGAACATTGCTGTTTTTAAGAAGCTACTGTAAAAACACTAATTAAAGATGTACTATTTAACAGGAACATTGCTGTTTTTAAGAAACTACTGTAAAACTCTCATCAAAGATGTACTATTTGACAGAAACAATGCTGTTTTTAAGAACCTACTGTAAAAACACTAATCAAAGATGTATTATTTAACATGAACATTGCTGTTTTTTATGAAGCTACTGTAAAAACAGTTATCAAAGATCCTCTATAAAGTGCGGATCCACCTATGAAGTTTTGAGTGACTTAATAGGTCCACATGGTAAACTGGAAGGAGTGTTCTAATATGGCGGCTGCACTCTCCTGGGAAACAGGTCAGTACACGATTACATGCATCAATTTGCATATATTTCTCTACTCATTCACATTGTCACATGTGTGGTACTAATACACACTAATGTGTGGTACTAATACACACTACTTACGCATGTGTGGTACTAATAAACACTACTTATGTGTGGTACTAATACACACTAATGTGTGGTACTAATACACACTACTTATGTGTGGTACTAATACACACTACTTATGTGTGGTACTAATACACACTACTTACGTATGTGTGGTACTAATACACACTACTTATGTGTGGTACTAATACACACTACGTATGTGTGGTACTAATACACACTACTTACGTATGTGTGGTACTAATACACACTACCTATGTGTGGTACTAATACACACTACTTATGTGTGGTACTAATACACTGTATTTATGTGTGGGACTAATACACACTAATGTGTGGTACTAATACACACTACTTATGTGTGGTACTAAAACAAACATAACACAGTACTTATTTGAGTGGTATCAATACAAACATAACACAGTGCTTATTTGAGTGGTATCAACACACACATGAACGCAGTACTTTTTGTGTGGTACTAAAACAAACATAACACAGTACTTATTTGTGTGGTACTAATACAAACATAATACAGTGCTTATTTGAGTGGTATCAATACACACATGAACGCAGTACTTTTTGTGTGGTACTAATACACACATTACACACTACTTATTTGTGTGGTACTAATACAAACATAACACAGTACTTATTTGTGTGGTACTAATACAAACATAACAGTAGAGAACGTGGCTACAAAGGTCCTTACAGTAAGGTTGCAACACTACCACTACTGTCCACTAGGTGAGAACATGGCCACAAAGGTCCTTAGTTAGGTTGCAACACTACCACTACTGTCCACCAGGTGTCAGCTGGAGGCGTGTCCTAATGAAATTAAACAATGGATGTCCGCTAACTTCTTGCAACTCAACTGATGTGTGGGGGGGCAGGGTTGGGGGTTGGGGCGGGGTCTGGTGGTGGCAGGGGTGTATAATGTAGCCCGGAAGAGTCAGGGCTGCATGGGATTCTGGGTATTTGTTCTGTTGTGTTTATGTTGTGTTAAGGTGCAGATGTTCTCCCGAAATGTGTTTGTCATTTTTGTTTGGTTTTGGTTCAAAGTGTGGCGCATTATTAGTAAGAGTGTTAAAGTTGTTTTATATGGCCACCGTCAGTGTAACCTGTGTGGCTGTTGACCAAGTATGCCTTGCTGTCACTTACATGTGCAAGCAGAAGATGCACACAACAAAAGGTTGGGCAGGCACGCTGTTTGTACAGATTGTAGAGGGCGCTAAATGCTGTACAATCATGGCACACCCTTATAATTATTATTTAGTGTGAAAATCTGAGAATATTAATCCCGGGAGTTATCTGCGAGAGGCACGGAAATCTCCCGGGAAAATCGGGAGGTATGCAGCTGAGCCGCATCAGAGTGATCCGCGGGTTGCCGACCCCTGTGCTAGACCCACTCGACGTCCATTGCATCCGGTCTCCCCTAGAGGTCCGAACATAGGTCCTCTCCAAGGTTTCTCATAGTCATTCACATTGACATCCCACTGGGTTGTGAGTTTTTCCTTGCCCTTATGTGGGCTCTGAACCGAGGACGTCATTGTGGCTTGTGCAGCCCTTTGAGACACTTTAGGAGATTTAGGGCTACATAAGTAAACATCGATTGATTGATTGAGTGTGAACGTGGCTACACAGGTCCTCACAGTGAGGTTGCGGCACTACCACCACTGTCCACTAGGTGAGAACCTGGCTACAAAGTGTCGCCTGAGGGTTAAAGTGAGAGAACATGATCGGAGCCAGAGAATACCGCGGGTTGGTTGATGGCAAAGTGTCCAAATTCCTTGCAGTGAGAAACACGCTTTGAGTCATGGTTGCGTGAGCATATTTGTGGTGGTCTGGGGGGGAATGTGGCAAAATACGAAAAGGGGTGAGTAACTTTAAAACATGTCGAAACCTCTCCCTATTCCTCCTGCTGGTGCGCAGCAAAGTCAAGTTGTCTCCTTCTCATCAACTTTCACTGGCTTTCCCTTTTTGCTCCCCCCCCTCCCCCTCACCGCCATCACCTCTATCCTACCCCCCCTTCTTTTCCTCTGGCCAACACCACCACAGGTCTGACCCCTCCCTCTGGTGGTGTGGCGGTTCCTGTTGCTCCTGTTTTCACTTCCCGAGTAGTCTGGTGCGTGGGAACCAGCGTTGCTGCTGCTGTCTACGACTGAGAGGCAGTTCCTGTGTGTGTGTGTGTGTGTGTGTGTGTGTAAAAGGTGCTGAGTATTGTGTGTGTGTGTGTGATAGTGCCAGGAAGTGTTTGTGAGTCTGGGAGTGTGCGTGCATATGCATGTCACGCTATATGATGTGATAATGCACGTGTTTGCTTGGGTTGAGCGTCTATCTCCCGGCCAATCTGCGCGACCATCAACATGTCTATACAAGGCCAGCGTGGGACGTCCGACGGCACCGAGGATCTGAGCCGGAAGTTTACGTGCGTACTGGTGCACGAGGGCAGCGTAATGACGGGTAAAGCGCTGCCAGCCCCGCCCGGGGACCAAACCCTTGGCAAGAATTTAAAAAGGCAGTACAAACGAGGGACAAAGGAGTATGTTGCGTAAAAGTCATACGGATGGAAATGATATGCCGTGCGGGGTTGTCATGGTTACGAGAAGAATCTGATGGAAAGTGGCCCTGGGAATGATTTGTAGCTCAGAGAATATGAGTCCTGGGAAACTCAACGCTGCGCCTCACACTTGACAAACATTTTTGTTCTACCTGAGGCTAATTTGAACACTTGCCTCTCGCGACACTAATTACCAAATGTTCAAGATAATAGAGAGTGTGAGTCACACCCACTGAATTTTAGAAAAACAAAACCGGACTGTAAACCCCAGATTATACACGTGATTTACACAGAAATATTCTGGAAACGTTTATTTACATACCTTAATTAGTTGCAAACGTTGTCTGTGACAAGGCAGTAAAATGGCTTGATCAAACAAAACAGAAGTCGTCGTCATGGAGCCACTGGCTGCGGAAGATAGCTCTCCAATCAGCTCAAAGGACTCAATAACGCCACGGTGACGTTCTGGGGAATTTACCGAGGATGTACAAACCCCGTTTCCATATGAGTTGGGAAATTGTGTTAGATGTAAATATAAACGGAATACAATTTGCAAATCATTTTCAACCCATATTCAGTTGAATATGCTACAAAAGACAACATATTTGATGTTCAAACTTTTTTGCAAATAATCATTAACTTTAGAATTTGATGCCAGCAACACGTGACAAAGAAGTTGGGAAAGGTGGCAATAAATACTGATAAAGTTGAGGAATGCTCATCAAAGACTTATTTGGAACATCCCACAGGTGAACAGGCAAATTGGGAACAGGTGGGTGCCATGATTGGGTATAAAAGTAGATTCCATGAAATGCTAATTCATTCACAAACAAGGATGGGGCGAGGGTCACCACTTTGTCAAAAAATGCGTGAGTAAATTGTTGAACAGTTTAAGAAAAACCTTTCTCAACCAGCTACTGCAAGGAATTTCACCATCTACGGTCCGTAATATCAAAGGGTTCAGAGAATCTGGAGAAATCACTGCAAGTAAACAGCTAAGCCTGTGACCTTCGATCCCTCAGGCTGTACTGCATCAACAAGCGACATCAGTGTGTAAAGGATATCACCACACGGGCTCAGGAACACTTCAGAAACCCACTGTCAGTAACTACAGTTGGTCGCTACATCTGTAAGTGCAAGTTAAAACTCTCCTACGCAAGGCGAAAACCGTTTATCAACAACACCCAGAAACACCGTCGGCTTCGCTGGGCCTGAGCTCATCTAAAATGGACTGATACAAAGTGGAAAAGTGTTCTGTGGTCTGACGAGTCCACATTTCAAATTGCTTTTGGAAACTGTGGACGTCGTGTCCTCCGGACCAAAGAGGAAAAGAACCATCCAAATTGTTCTAGGCGCAAAGTGTAAAAGTCAGCATCTGTGATGGTATGGGGGTGTATTAGTGCCCAAGACATGGGTAACTTACACATCTGTGAAAGCCCCATTAATGCTGAAAGATACATACAGGTTTTGGAGCAACATATTCATTGCACTTTATATTTTTATATATTTGCACATTGTTTTTTCTAGCATGCACACATCGCACTGTATGGAATGGCCTCAATCTCGTTACCTTGCGTAATGACAATAAAGCTGATTCTGATTCTGATATGTTGCCATCCAAGCAACGTTACCATGGACGCCCCTGCTTATTTCAGCAAGACAATGCCAAGCCACGTGTTACATCAACGTGGCTTCATAGTAAAAGAGTGTGGGTACTAGACTGGCCTGCCTGTAGTCCAGACCTGTCTCCCATTGAAAATGTGTGGCGCATTAAGAAGCCTAAAATAGCGCAACGGAGACCCCCGGACTGTTGAACAACTAAAGCTGTACATCAAGCAAGTATGGGAAAGAATTCCACCTGAGAAGCTTCAAAAATGTGTCTCCTCAGTTCCCAAACGTTTACTGAGTGTTGTTAAAAGGAAAGGCCATGTAACACAGTGGTGAACATGCCCTTTCCCAACTACTTTGGCACGTGTTGCAGCCATGAAAGTCTAAGTTAATTATTATTTGCAAAAAAAAAAAAAAAGTTTATGAGTTTGAACATCAAATATGTTGTCTTTGTAGTGCATTCAATTGAATATGGGTTGAAAAGGATTTGCAAATCATTGTATTCCGTTTATATTTACATCTCACACAATTTCCCAACTCATATAGAAACGGGGTTTGTAGATGAACTACGATCAAAGTATTGGACAGGACGTCGGAAATGTGTAAATAATAAGGGTGTAACGGTACGTGTATTTGTATTGAACAGTTTCGGTACGGGGGTTTCGGTTCCGTTCGGAGGTGTACCGAACGAGTTTCCACACGGAAATTAATATGGCGATGATAAAACAATTGAACTAATAAATATTGAGTATTCAAGTTAATCTGTGGTTGCCTCCTGATGCTCACACACACAAACGTTAAGCCTTTGGACTCCAAGTCGGTTAAATAACAATAATAATAATAACAATAATAGATGAACCAAGGAGCTTGACAATGAGAAGCCATTATTCATTCCCTCCACAACTCCACATTGGGCAGTGAGGGCCCTGAGGGCCTTGTATTTTCTCGCTCGCTACTCCCACGTGACAATCGAAGCGGTGTTCCTCACTAAGCAGGCCGCAGAAACAAAAGAAGGGGCAAAGAAATGAGGCCTTGGCAAATCAGATAACAACTTAGGCCTGGGTGGGCTCTCTCGGTTTCACTTCATATTGACTATTCCCACCTGACTTTTAACCCTTGGACCACATCACGGTTGGCACGGCCCCATGTTTCACCCCTTCTGTGTGTGTGTGTGTGGAACACTTTCATTCAAACTTGACTTTAATCACATGCATGTTTGGGACTCAACCCATTTCATGGGAAAGAAAGTGTTTTTTTGTGCAAAATGACCAATTTAACATACAGTGGAACCTCATTTTATGAACCCTTCTATTTACCAACTTTTGAGTTTGCAAACCTTTAGCCCAGGGATGCCCAAAGTGGGGCCTGGGGGCCAAACTTGGCCTATCATGTCATTTGGTGTGGCCCGGCAAAAGGGGTGGCTACCACATGTAATATGTATTAAAACTGCACAATCAGCTGTGGATTGTCCGCAAGGCAACACGGTCAAAAAGTCAGTAGATTTTAAAGTAAAAAACTGGCAGCTCTGTCGACAATTTTTGAAGTTTTTCAGGTGGAATTCTTTCCCATTCTTGCTTGATGTACAGCTTAAGTTGTTCAACAGTCCGGGGGTCTCCGTTGTGGTATTTTAGGCTTCACAATGCGGCACACATTTTCAATGGGAGACAGGTCTGGACTTCAGGCAGGACAGTCTAGTACCCGCACTTTGTACTACAAAGCCATGTGCAGAATGTGGCTTGTCATCGTCTTGCTGAAATAAGCAGGGGCGTCCATGAAAAAGACATTGCTTGGATGGCAACATATGTTGCTCCAAAAATCTGTATGTGCCTTTCGGCATTAATGGTGCCAATGCCTATTTACGAACTTTTGAGTTTGCAAACCTTTAGCCCAGGGATACCCAAAGTGAGGCCTGGGGGCCAAACTTGGCCAGTTGTGTCATTTGGTTTGGCCCGGCAAAAGGGGTTGCTACTAGAGATGTCCGATAATAACGGACTGCCAATATTATCGGCCGATAAATGCTTTAAAATGTAATATCGGAAATTATCGGTATTGGTAGGAGGCCACGGGGAAGACCCAGGACACGTTGGGAAGACTATGTCTCCTGGCTGGCCTGGGAACGCCTCTGGATCCCCCGGGAAGAGCTGGACGAAGTGGCTGGGGAGAGGGAAGTCTGGGCTTCCCTGCTTAGGCTGCTGCCCCCGCGACCCGACCTTGGATAAGCGGAAGAAGATGGATGGATGGATGGTTTCAAAAAGTAAAATGTATGACTTTTTGAAACGTCACTGTACGGAGTGGTACACGGACGTAGGGAGAAGTACAGAGCGCCAATAAACCTTAAAGGCACTGCCTTTGCGTGCTGGCCCAATCACATAATATCTACGGCTTTTCACACACACAAGTGAATGCAAGGCATACTTGGTCAACAGCCATACAGGTCACACTGAGGGTGGCTGTATAAACAACTTTAACACTGTTACAAATATGCGCCACACTGTGAACCCACACCAAACAAGAACGACAAACACATTTCGGGAGAACATCCGCACCGTAACACAACAGAACAAATACCCAGAACCCCTTGCAGCACTAACTCTTCCGGGACGCTACAATATACACCCACCGCTACCCTCACCCCCGCACCTCAACCTCCTCATGCTCTCTCAGGGAGAGCGTGTCCCAAATTCCAAGCTGCTGTTTTGAGGCATTTAAAAAAAAATAATGCACTTTGTGACTTCAATAATAAATATGGCAGTGCCATGTTGGCATTTTTTTCCATAACTTGAGTTGATTTATTTTGGAAAACCTTGTTACATTGTTTAATGCATCCAGCGGGGCATCACAACAAAATTAGGCATAATAATGTGTTAATTCCACGACTGTATATATCGGTATCGGTTGATATCGGAATCGGTAATCAAGAGTTGGACAATATCGGCAAAAAAGCTATTATCGGACATCTCTAGTTTAATGGATACCATGAAACACAACTTGTTTTTACACTCTCCTGCTACTTTCAATAACGTATGTCATTAATAAAGATGTACCTTTATTTTGAAAATAAATGGCAATATAAAAGATTGGTTGTTTGCCTCCATCTGACAACAAACGCTGCTGTTAAAGGTGGCGTAAAAGGAGTAGGTGATTTTATACCCAACATGTTGCTTGAATACATCAAAGTCACTTCCTTTGGACCAATAAAGACTTTAGCAGGACTCCATTTGGCCCCTGCTTGTTTTTGCTGGGAGTGTGCCTGAGCAAGGCGTCCACGTCCCCGTCCCCGTCCCCTCCCGCCTGGTAGGTCTACATTTTGGTAGCAAGCGGGGCCATCTTCCCCGCGGGAACACCCAAGTTTAGCCACCCACAGAGACGTGCGCAGGTCAGACCCAATCCATCACGTGGAAAGGAGGACAATTAGACTTAGTTCCCACACCTACTAGTCTCACTAATGACACAGAGTAAACTCGTGAAACAATGACACTCCTCCTTCCTACCTGGCAGCGGCTGAACACGTCCTCGGGCGTGGGCTGCACGTTGAAGTGTTTCAGCACTCGCACCGCCTGGTCCCGGCCCTTCTCGCCGCGGTCCAGGCACAGACAGCGGCCCGTGCCCACCTGAGAGCGCAGCTGTGTAGAAAGAGGATGAGTGTACACCTATGAAGACTGCGGTGCTGGCTTTGTGGTGCGGGCCTTACAGTCTGGTACGGCTGTCCGCATGTCAGTATGACGCGGTTTTCATCCTGCGCCACCTGGACAAAAGAGCATATTTCATCATCAACGTGGGCTTTTTTGACCAACTATAGCACATAAATACATGTTTTTAGGTTTCAGTCATCAAAATGTTCAAAATAGGTCAGATATGAATAAATACAGTTTAAAAAATGTGTTCAACGCCACGTCATTTAATGTGGCCCCACCCCTACATAATTTGTTTGCTTTGTTTTTACATGTGCTTTCTTATGCACATGCAAATTAGCGTCGGTAGTTGCCCACTCAACACCTGCCTGCCACCCAACTGGCAACTGGACTAGAAAATGAGTCAGAGTTAAACTTAATTGGATTGAACTTTTTTTTTTATTAAAAAATAATAATAATGTATATCCATATAAATGTACATATATTATTATTATTATTATTATTATTATATGTAAATATGCAAACATTTGAATAAAAATAAATACAAATTTAGAATAATATATATGTATACATTTATATATACAGTACATATATATATTGCCTCCATCCAAAAAACAAATACAATTTAAAATATCTTATATATGTATATATATATATATATATATATATACACACACACACAGTATTTATATACATACATCCATCCATTTATTTATATATATATATATATATATATATATATATATATATACACATACATATACATATATACATACATACATATACACATATATATATATGTATATATATATGTGCGTGTGTATATATACAGTATATATATATGCATATATATATATATGTGTGTGTATATATATATATATACATTCCTTTATATATATATATATATATACAGTTAGGTCCATAAATATTTGGACATTGACACAATTTTCAGTATTCCAGCTCTGTACAACACCACAATGGATTTGAAATGAAACAATCAAGATGTGCTTTAAGTGCAGACTTTGAGCTTTAATTTGAGGGTATTTACATCCAAATCAGGTGAACGGTGTAGGAATTACAACACATTTTATATGTGCCTTCCACTTTTTAAGGGACCAAAAGTAATTGGACAATTGGCTACTCAGCTGTTCCATGGCCACGTTTGTGTTATTCTCTTGTTTTTTTTTTCATTTATTTCATTTACAACGAGCAGATAAAAGGCCTAAATGGCATTTCAAGTGTGGTATATTCATTTGGAATCTGGGGAGGTCATCTCTTAATATGATGTCCAAAGAGGTGTCACTATCAGTGAAGCAAGCCATCATTATGCTGAAAAATCAAAACAAAGCCATCAGATAGATAGCAAAAACATTAGGTGTGGCCAAATCAACTGTTTGGTACATTCTTAAAAAGAGAGAACACACTGGTGAGCTCAGCAACACCAAAAGACCTGGAAGACCACGGAAAACAAGTGTGGTGGATGACAGAAAAATCCTTTCCCTTGTCAAGAAAAAGCCCTTCACAACAGTTGGCCAGATGAAGAAAAGTCTCCAGGAGGTACGTGTATCTGTGTCCAAGTCAACAATTAAGAGACGACTTCTCCAGAGGAAATACAGAGGGTTCATCACAAGGTGTAAACCATCGGTGAGCCTCAAAAACAGGAAGGCCAGATTAGAGTTTGCCAAGAAACATCTAAAAGAGCCTGTGCAGTTCTAGAACAACATCTTATGGACAGATGAGACCAAGATCAACTTGTAGCAGAATGATGGAAAGAGAAGAGTATGGAGGAGGGAAGGAACTGCTCAAGATCCAAAGCATACCACCTCATCAGTGAAGCATGGTGGTGGTAGTGGCATGCATGGCTGCCAGTAGAACTGGATCTCTTATATTTATTGATGATGTGAAAGCTGACAAAAGCAGCAGAATGAATTCTGAAGTGTTTGGGGCAATATTATCTGTTCATATTCAGCCAAATGCTTCAAAAGTCATTGGACGGCGCTTCACAATGCAGATGGTCAATGACCCCAAGCATACTGCGAAAGCAACCAAATAGTTTTTTAAGGCAAAGAAGTGGAATGTCCTGCAATGGCCAAGTCAATCACCTGACCTGAATCCAATTGAGCATGAATTTCACTTGCTGAAGACAAAACTGAAGGGAAAATGCCCAAAGAACAAGCAGGAAGTGAAGACAGCTGCAGCAGAGGCCTGGCAAAGCATCACAAGGGACCAAACCCTGCGTCTGGTGATGTCTATGGCTTCCACACTTCAGGCTGTCATTGACTGCAAAGGATTTGCAACAAAGTATTAAAAAAATGACAATTTTATCTATGATTATATTAGTTTGTCCAATTACTTTTGGTCCCTTAAAAAGTGGAAGGCACTTATAAAATGGGTTGTAATTCCTACACCGTTCACCTGATTTGGATGTAAATACCCTCAAATTAAAGCTCAAAGTCTGCACTTAAAGCAGATCTTGATTGTTTCATTTCAAATCCATTGTGGTGTTGTACAGAGCTGGAATACTGAAAATTGTGTCAATGTCCAAATATTTATGGACCTAACTGTATATATGAATGTATATATGAATGTATATATATATATATATATATATATATATATATATATATATATATATGTATGTATGTATGTACATATATATACACACACATATATATATACGTATATATATATATGTGTGTGTGTATATGTATATACATATATATATATATACACACATATATATACTGTATATACATATATATATATATATATGTATGTATATATATATATGTATATATATATACATATATACATATATATATGTATATGTGTGTATATATATATATATATGTGTGTGTATATATACAGTATATACTGTATATATATATATATATATATACATATGTGTGTATATATGTGTATGTATATATATATATATATATATATATATATATATGTATATATATATATGTGTATATGTATGTATGTATGTATATATATATATATATATATATGTATATATATATATATATATATGTATATATATATATATATGTATATATATATATATATATATATATATGTATGTATGACAGTTTGACCCCACACTGTCACTGTTTGACCTTAAACTTCCTTACAAACCATGCACATTTGTTGGGAAGCTCAACATGGACAAACTACAAACATGCAATCTTGTTAGCCAGTGAAAAGCATGTGCTCAACAAACAAACTGTTACCTGTCACTCACCATGGCTCTGAACAATTGACTAAAAGAGTCAGGGCGGGGTTGAGGGCTTTATATAGGTGACCACACCTGCATTCACTAATTAGGCCAAATTTGGGTCGAACCATGATCTTCAAAAGCTGGGTGTTACAGAAGGACACTGGACATTTGAAAGTTGTGTTGTCTAAGCCTGAATATTCTGAGTACAAAAATGACTGCTCTACACATGCAAAAGTACTATGTGAATACTTTTTAGACATGTGATGGTTATTTATGGTGTAATTTACAAAATTACTGTTTTCTTAATTCCCCCTGTCAAATTGGTCCCAGCTATTTAAGTTTGGAAAATGCAGTTTTTCTGACAGTCTGCTGTCTGTCACTGCCAGAGGAGGTTCTCTGTCCTGAGCAGGAGGTCAGGTCTCCATGCATCAAACATCTACTGAGATTGTGGGTGCTTTGTTTCTTCCTGTTGTTGTTCGCCTTCTGACACTTTTTTGGGATTTCAATAAATGTTTGTAAACTGTTACCAACTGCGTGCCTTGCCATCCATCCTTGATTTGAAAGTCTGGTTTGCAAAGGTTACATTACCTTCACCTGAGGCACGGTGTGACAGTATGTGTATATATATATATATATATATATATATATATATATATATACACGTATATTTATACATATACATACGTATATTTATACATATACATACGTATATATATATACATATATATATATATATACGTATATATATATATATATATATATATATATATATATATATATATATATATATATATATATATATATATATATACATACATATACATATATACTCTGACTCATTTTCTAGTCCAGTTGCCAGTTGGGTGACAGGCAGGTTTAGGTGTATATATATATATATATATATATATATATATACATATACACGTATATATACACATATATACGTGTATATATATATATATATATATATATATATACATATATATACATATATATATACACACATATATATGCATATATACAGTATACACATTATATATATATATATATATATATATATATATATATATATTTGTGTATATATACATATATATGTTAAGTATGTATATATACATATATGTTTTGTACAAATACACATATACATATATAAGATATTTTAAATTGTATTTGCTTTTTTTGGATGGTGGCAATATATATATGTACAGTATATATACAAACCCCGTTTCCATATGAGTTGGGAAATTGTGTTAGATGTAAATATAAACGGAATACAATGATTTGCAAATCCTTTTCAACCCATATTCAGTTGAATATGCTACAAAGACAACATATTTGATGTTCAAACTGATAAACTTTTTTTTTTTGCAAACAATCATTAACTTTAGAATTTGATGCCAGCAACACGTGTCAAAGAAGTTGGGAAAGGTGGCAATAAATACTGATAAAGTTGAGGAATGCTCATCAAACACTTATTTGGAACATCCCACAGGTGTGCAGGCTAATTGGGAACAGGTGGGTGCCATGATTGGGTATAAAAACAGCTTCCCAAAAAAGGCTCAGTCTTTCACAAGAAAGGATGGGGCGAGGTACACCCTTTTGTCCACAACTGCGTGAGCAAATAAACAGTTTAAGAACAACGTTTCTCAAAGTGCATATGCAAGAAATTTAGGGATTTCAACATCTACGGTCCATAATATCATCAAAAGGTTCAGAGAATCTGGAGAAATAACTCCACGTAAGCGGCATGGCTGGAAACCAACATTGAATGACCGTGACCTTTGATCCCTCAGACGGCACTGTATCAAAAACCCACATCAATCTCTAAAAGATATCACCACATGGGCTCAGGAACACTTCAGAAAACCACTGTCACTAAATACAGTTGGTCGCTACATCTGTAAGTGCAAGTTAAAGCTCTACTATGCAAAGCGAAAGCCATTTATCAACAACATCCAGAAACGCCGCCGGCTTCTCTGGACCTGAGATCATCTAAGATGGACTCATGCAAAGTGGAAAAGTGTTCTGTGGTCTGACGAGTCCTATTTCAAATTGTTTTTGGAAATACTCGACATCGTGTCATCCAGACCAAAGGGGAAGCGAACCATCCAGACTGTTATCGACGCAAAGTTCAAAAGCCAGCATCTGTGATGGTATGGGGGTGCATTAGTGCCCAAGGCATGGGTAACTTACACATCTGTGAAGGCACCATTAATGCTGAAAGGTACATACAGGTTTTGGAACAACATATGCTGCCATCTAAGCGCCGTCTTTTTCATGGACGCCCCTGCTTATTTCAGCAAGACATTGCCAAGCCACATTCAGCACGTGTTACAACAGCGTGGCTTCGTAAAAAAAGAGTGCGGGTACTTTCCTGGCCCACCTGCAGTCCAGACCTGTCTCCCATAGAAAATGTGTGGCGCATTATGAAGCGTAAAATACGACAGCGGAGAACCCGGACTGTTGAACGACTGAAGCTCTACATAAAACAAAAATGGGAAAGAATTCCACTTTCAAAGTTTCAACAATTAGTTTCCTCAGTTCCCAATCGTTTATTGAGTGTTGTTAAAAGAAAAGGCCATGTAACACAGTGATGAACATGCCCTTTCCCAACTACTTTGGCACGTGTTGCAGCCATGAAATTCTAAGTTAATTATTATTTGCAAAAAAAGTTTATGAGTTTGAACATCAAATATCTTGTCTTTGTAGTGCATTCAATTGAATATGGGTTGAAAAGGATTTGCAAATCATTGTATTCCGTTTATATTTACATCTAACACAATTTCCCAACTCATATGGAAATGGGGTTTGTACATATATTACTTTAAATTGTTTTTGCTTTTTTATAAACAATAATCATATAAATATACACATACGTATAAATTATATTTTTTATTAAACGGTATATATATATATATACACACATATAAATATATAATATTTACATATATAAAGACTGTATATATACACATATACATATATGAGATATTATTTTAAATTGTATTTCCTTTTTTAAATTTAGTGATATTTGTATTCACTTTGGTGGTTTATTATTCTATAGAGCGGTAGTTCAAGCGCACACACACACCATGTATGGTAGTACTTTTTTGTACTCACATTTTTATTACGTCTTAATTTTTATTGGAGTTGTATTCATACTTTTCTGTATCCAGTAGGCATTTTATTCTTACTTATTATTTGTGTATTTTTTGGCTGCAAAGTTTTTTTAGGTGTGGTAAAATTCAAAGTAGTGATGTCACTGCCAAAGCAAGGACATATGGCATGGTTATTAATATGAAAACACAACAGAAATAGAAATTATAGCCAATATTTCAGAATAATTTTCCACCAATAGATTAATATTTGTGTAAATTAAATTATTCTGATCCACATCTTATCTTACAACTCAGGGGTTCTTAACCTTTTTGACCTCGGGCCCCAACTTTTCCACTTAACTATTAACACTAATCTTTTTCTTGATTTGAATCATATTCAATAATCATATCTAACCTTGTCAAATGATATGAAAGCACGTGTACATCACAAAGATTATTTTTTATCGAACACAAAAAAACCTTAGGGTTAGGTCAGGCTAATTAGAAAAATAAGTACTAACCAAAAGTAGCACACAAGAAAAAAAAACATAAATAACTGACAAAAAATAATTTGCCGTGATAAAATAAACAGAATTAATAAAGAATATAGGTTTTTAATTAACCTGTCAAAATTAAAATACAGCTTCGCCATTTTAGTCATAATTTTTGCGCTTAAGGACCCCCTAAGTTATTAGAATAAGAATTTTTGCTCTTTTTTCTTGCATTTTTCTGCAAAACTTCAAATGTTTGCATTTCAAGCGCCGTGTATATATATATATATATATATATATATATATATATATATATATATATATATATATATATATATATATATATATATACTCTGACTCATTTTCTAGTTGGGTGGCAGGCAGATTTAGGTATATATATATATATATATATTCCTATATATACGTATATTTATACATATACATACGTATATTTATACATATATATATATATACGTATATATATATACACATATATATACGTATATATACATATATACGTATATATATACATATATACAGTATACACATATATATGTGTATATATACATATATATGTTAAGTATGTATGTATACATATATGTTATGTATGTATGTATGTGTATATGTATATATATATATATATATATATATATCCATCCATCCATTTTCTACCGCTTATTCCCTTTGGGGTCGCGGGGGGCGCTGGAGCCTATCTCAGCTACAATCGTATATATATATATAAACAAACATATATATATATAAACAAACATATATATATATATATATATATATACGTATATATATATATACACACGTATATATACATATATACGTATATATATATACATATATATACACACATATATATATACATATATACAGTATACACATATATATATATTTGTGTATATATACATATATATGTTAAGTATGTATATATACATATATGTTATGTATGTATGTGTATATATATATATATACATATATATACACACATATATATATACATATATACAGTATACATATATATTTGTGTATATATACATATATATGTTAAGTATGTATATATACATATATGTTATGTATGTATGTATGTATGTATGTATGTATGTATGTATATATATATATATATATATGTGTCTTAATAAGGTTATCCAAAAAAATAGTGCTCGATACCGTAGTAGAGCGCAATATATGTATGTGTGGGAAAAAAAATCACAAGACTATTTCATCTCTACAGGCCTGTTTCATGAGGGGGGGTACCCTCAATCGTCAGGAGATTTTAATGGGAGCATTCGCATACCATGGTTTATATAGGGCACAGAGTTTCCTCCTCTCCCAGCTCGCTAGCCTCAATCTGAACCTTGGTATTTACCGTGATGACGGACTGGCAGTGTGTCGCGCCTCACCAAGGAGCAGCGAGAATACCAAGAAGCGCATATGCCAAATTTTCAAAGAGAACGGCCTACGGATCACGATTGAAGCCAACAAGCAAACCGTCAACTTCCTTGACGTCACTTTCAACCTGAGAAATAACAGCTACCAACCATTCACGAAACCCAACACAACACTCCAATACGTGCACCATGACAGCAACCACCCACCCACCACCACGAAAAGAATACCTACCGGAATCAATAAAAGGCTATCGATGCTGTCATCTAGCAAAGCTGAATTTGACCAAGCAACCCCCCCGTACCAAAAAGCCCTTGATGAAAGCGGATACAATTTCACCCTCACCTATGAACCCACGCCAGGAAACCAGCCAAAAAAGAACAGAAAACGGAACGACATCATCTGGTACAACCCCCCATACAGCAAAAACGTCTCAACGAACATTGGACACAAATTCCTCAATCTGATTGACAAACACTTTCCCAAAGACAACATCCTAAGAAAAGTATTCAACAAGAACAACATTAAATTGAGCTACAGCTGCATGAACAATATACGACAAATCATCTCAAACCACAACAAAACAATTGCAAATGAGCCGTCGGCCCTCAGACAGAGCGACTCCAAAACCAACAAAGGATGTAATTGTCGAAAGAAACCTGATTGCCCCCTCAACGGGGGGTGCTTACAAACATCAGTTGTCTACCAATCTAAGGTAATACGCAAGGACATTAACACATCCGACACATATGTAGGATTAACCGAGGGAGAATTCAAAACCAGATGGAACAATCACAAAGCTTCTTTCAGGAACAAAAACCTGCGAAATACCACAGAACTCAGCAAACACATTTGGGACCTCAAAGACAATAATGTTGAATATTCAATAACATGGCAAATTCTTGCATCCAGCACACCTTACAATAGTGGTAATAAAAGATGCAACCTATGCTTGAAAGAGAAACTGTTTATTATTTACCGTCCAGACCTGTCATCCCTCAACAAGCGCAGCGAAATTGTAACAACATGCCGCCATAGACGGAAACACCTCCTAGGCAACACATGAGCCAATCACCACGCCCCTAGGCCAGCCTGTACCCACCCACTCTGTGCCCTATATAAACCATGGTATACGAATGCTCCCATTAAAATCTCCTGACGATTGAGGGTACCCCCCCTCATGAAACAGGCCTGTAGAGATGAAATAGTCTTGTGATTTTTTTTCCCACACATACATACATACATACATACATACATACATACATACATACATACATACATATATATATATATATATATATATATATATATATATATATATATAAATACTGCACAAATACACATATACATATATAAGATATTTTAAATTGTATTTGCTTTTTTTGGATGGAGGCAATATATATACAAACCCCGTTTCTATATGAGTTGGGAAATTGTGTTAGATGTAAATATAAACGGAATACAATGATTTGCAAATCTGATTAAAAAAAATCATAAATAACTGACAAAAAATAATTTGCCGTGATAAAATAAACAGAATTAATAAAGAATATAGGTTTTTAATTAATCTGTCAAAATTAAAATACAGCTTCGCCATTTTAGTCATAATTTTTGCGCTTAAGGACCCCCTAAGTTATTAGAATCAGAATTTTGCTCTTTTTTCTTGCATTTTTCTGCAAAACTTCAAATGTTTGCATTTGAAGCGCCGTACCTTTGCGGCCTCTCGGTGGTCGTCGTCGTTGTTCAGGATGACGGCGTCGACTCCCAGACAGCGCAAGTACTTGCCCAGGCCCTGCAGCATGTTGTCGCACACCACCCGCAACTGCTGGGGGTGCAGGGGAGGGGGAGGAGGGAGCCCGGTGCCACACAGGAGGCCATTCTCCGTGTCAGAGCAAGGGGGACTGACCCGTGGAGCCCCCTGACATTCCTAAATGGACACAGACAATGATGGCGTACTTAAGTGAGCGCCACAGGGGAGATGTTCTTTTCACTTGCAGAAGAGAGCCCGGGAGGTCAAAGCGCAGGGTGAGCGACACAGCCGCACCCCCCGCCGCTGCTAAAGTGTCTTGGTCAAACACGCATTGTTCCCGCCCGCAGGTTCGATGCCCCGACCCCGGATTCTTCACTTTGGGAGCTTTTGCAGTTTGTCATTTAGAAGCTCGGAGAAGGACTTGCACATTATTTCCCACCTTCCTGGCTCCCCTTTCATTTGAGTGACACTCAACATCTGGCAACCAATGCAAAAACTGTATCACGATATCAGTCTTTCATAGTGATTATTTTTGATATTTTTTATGGCCCATGCAAAATAAGGAGCAGGAGAAAAAAATCTATTTGATTTGAAATGCAACCTTCTGATTATAATCCCACAGCTATCAAGACAGAAAGGAAATGTCAACACAAGCATGGGAAACAATGTAAACAAAATGTTAAAATCTTACCGATAAGCTCTTAAAATGAAGGAATATGTCAGAAATTGCTTCATAAAGTGTAAGAAAATAGCGCAAAGTGTGAAAATGTAAACATAGAGCATGTCCCAAATTCCAAGCTGCTGTTTTGAGGCATTTAAAAAAAAAAATGCACTTTGTGACTTCAATAATAAATATGGCAGTGCCATTTTTTTCCATAACTTCAGTTGATTTATTTTGGAAAACCTTGTTACATTGTTTAATGCATCCAGCGGGGCATCACAACAAAATTAGGCATAATAATGCGTTAATTCCACGACTGTATATATCGGTATCGGTTGATATCTGTATCGGTAATTAAGAGTTGGACAATATCGGAATATCGGATATCGGCAAAAAAGCCATTATCGGACATCTCTACTATATACTGTATTGCAAAAGTATTTTTGTGGGATATTTTAATACGAAAATTAGAACGATATGGCATCAGAGGTTTGGTATTGAATTGGGTAAGAAGTTATTTAACCAACAGGAAGCAATATGTGAAGATGGGTGAAAATATGTCAACACGGCTAGATATATCCTGTGGTGTACCCCAGGGATCAATACTGGGACCAAGATTGTTCAATCTTTATATAAACGACATTTGTAAGGTTACGAAGGACTTAAAGTTGGTTTTATTTACGACACAACTGCTTTCTGTTCAGGAGAGAGCACACAGAAGATAATACAAATAATAACAGAAGAAATGAACAAATTAAAAAGATGGTTTGACAAAAACAGACTATCTTTGAATCTCAGTAAAACTAAAATAATGCTATTTGGTAATAGTAGAAAAGAGCATCATACACAAATACAAATAGACGGAGTAGACATAGAAAGGGTAAAAGAAACTAGATTTTTGGGAGTATTAATAGATGATCAAATGAACTGGAAATTTCATATACAAAACATACAACATAAGGTGGCAAAAAACATTTCAATAATGAATAAAGCAAAATATGTCCTGGGCCAAAAATCACTACATATTCTCTACTGCTCGCTAGTGTTACCATATCTGAGTTATTGTGCAGAAATATGGGGAAATAACTACAAATGTGCGCTACATTCGCTAACCGTGTTACAAAAAAGATCAGTTAGAATAATACATAATGTTGGATATAGAGAACACACAAACCCTTTATTTATTAAGTCAAAAATATTAAAGTTCGGTGATTTGGTAAAATTGCAAACAGCTAAAATGATGTACAAAGCAAACTATAACCTGCTACCAAAGAATGTACAACAATTCTTCTCAACTAAAGAGGAGAAATATAACCTTAGAGGAAAAAATAATTTAAAACATTTATATGCACGTACAACACTTAGAACTTTTAGCATATCAGTATGTGGAATTAAATTATGGAATGGATTAAGTAAAGAAGTTAAAAATTGTACTGATATGATCCAGTTTAAGAGGTTGTTCAAAATAATAGTGCATACAGAGTACAAAGAAGAAGAATTATGAGAAATACTTTCAACCTTATTGAAAATAAGATATTCTTCATCTCAGTATGTTAATAATGACTGAATTAATTAATTAATTACATATTACAAAACTGTTGTATAGTAATTCATAGATGTTATTTTATTATATAAAAAGGTCAGTAAATGATTCTATATATTTGTAAACGCTTTGAAGTGGGAAAGGGGTAGGATTAAATAAGCTTTGCTTCTTCCTACTCCTTTTCGGGCATGATGTAAAATGAAATTATATGAAATTGTGTGATGTATTATGATGTAAGTGTGTTCATGTTCCAAATAAACTAAAGAAAGAAAACAAATAGTTTTCTGCTTGTCACCTTTATTTATGATTTGAAAGCAAGTTATACATAAAAAGATCAAATCAAATGCAAATGCATTTAGATTCCTCATGATTAATCACAGGTTATTACCCGCATGCATAATGTCAATTAATATTTTTTTAAAAGCGGCCCTCTGAAAGCAGTCATTCCTACGAACTGGCCCTCAATAAAAATGAGTTTGATACCCTTGATCTACATCAACAAAAATAAATAAAATACAATTACTTTTTTTTTTTTTTTTCATTAGATTTTTTTTAAATAAAAAAAACTTAAGAATCCTGATTCATTCGAAAATAAAAAACATTTTTTACAGCCCTACTATTGAGAAAGCTGGTGGACGGTGAAACGACGCACGGACCTCTTTATTGTCGGCGTGGTTCCTCTCCTCGTCATTTTCGTCCGTCTGTTTCGCCCCGCCATTCTTCAGTCTCTCCAACTGGCTCGCAGCGACGCTGCGCAGATCGTCCGGCAGTCCGAAGTCGGCGGGCTTTCGCGAGAGGACGGAATACACGTCCAGCAAAGAGTAGGCGTCCGCCACTGGAGGGCGACAGAGAGACTTAGCGAGCGAGCAAGACGATGACCAGCCAGGGTCAGGCAGGAGTTGTTCTGGTGCGACTCACCTGCGTATCTGATCTGGCTGACGCGCAGAGGCCGCTTCTCCCAGTTGGACATCTGCTCCGACTTGTCCAGGTGCTTTCCCAGGACCTGCTGCACCAGAAGACTGAGGCCTTTCTTGTGCTCGGACTTGTCCGAGGGGCTGTGGGTGACGTTGACCTTGTTGTTGCGCTTGATCTGAATCCACAAAGACAATGACAGTTGCATGAAGTATGCAGTACAGGCCAAACGTGTCATGATCCGTGGTCTGGATTAGGGATGTCCCGATCCAGGTTTTTGCACTTCCGATCCGATACCGATATTGTTTTTGCACTTCCGATCCGATACCGATACTGACCGATACCGATACTGACCGATACTGGCCTATCCGAGCACGTATTAAAGTTTAAAGTTATTTAGCCTACTTAGTTGTCAGAATCATGTTGAAAAGGGTTTTAGTACTCTTGATAACAACTAGCCAGCTGAATTAGGGGAGTTTGAATAATACACAATGGTTGGTAACAAGAAACTGACCTGTTTATTCAAGGATAAACACAAAATAGACAAAATTATACATGACAAACAGAAATGGCATCATTGAACTAGGGCTGGGCGATATGGCCTTTTTTTAATATTGCGATATTTTAAGGCCATATTGCGATACACGATATATATCTGGATATTTTGCCTTAGCCTTGAATGAACACTTGATGCATATAATCACAGCAGTTTGATGATTCTATGTGTCTACATTAAAACATTCTTCTTCATACTGCATTAATATATGCTACTTTTAAACTTTCATGCAGAGAGGGAAATCACAACTAAAAAAATCCCTAATTTTTTCATACGGTGTTGATGTGGACATTTTTGCCTCGGCATTTTGATGGTGTGGACGTGTGGCATCGAATGGAGATAAGCGTCTCGACAGACGTTACAATATTTGAACAATGATGACGAAAACTGTTTTCTCTGGCGCGTCCGTGTGTCGAAAATTGTTATGCGCTTATTTTTTTATTTGATTTTGTGCGTGGCATAAATTTGCAGTGCGCAATTGCACAGGCGCGCACCCTAGAGGGATGTTTGCCCGGCTGCGCTAGCATCACAGCTAACGTTAGCCATACTGCTACCTCTCTGCTCCGTGAGGACGTATACGTATGTGACGTATGACGTGACAGTATGTGACGTGTGTAAGAAGGTGCGCTTGCTGTCTGTGAGAAAGACAGACAGGAAAGAGTGAGAAGAGCCTGTCGTGTAATGCCAGCAGCTAAAAGCAACTGCGTGAGAACCCACAGACCTGTGGATGTGTTGAAGGTGTGCTGGAAAATGCGGAACGGAAATTAGGGAGCAGCAGAAAAGTGGAATATATTATTTAAATCGGTGCGTTGGAAAACACGGACTGGAGTTTTTTTTAATCTGGATCGGCATTTTCCCATGCCTTGCCGATACGCATTTTTTTGCAAATATCGGCGGCCGATCCGATCCAAATATCGGATCGGGACATCCCTAGTCTGGATCATGTTTTTGTTATATTCTGTTAATTTTAGACTCCATAGTTCCTGTTTTTGTGCACCCTTGTTTGTTTTAGTTACCATGGCGACTTATGATTTTCACCTGCCTCTGGTGTTCGGTACACGCACCTGTTTCCAATCTACAGACATTATTTAAGCCTGCCTTTGCCAGTCAGTCGTCCTGGCGTCATTGTTTGTCTCGTGCCTGGACTACCTAAGTCGTGTTTATTTCATGCCACAGTTTCATAAGTTCTCTATGTCCATAGTCTATGCCAGGGGTCGGCAACCCGCGGCTCCGGAGCCGCATGCGGCTCTTTGATTACTCTGATGCGGCTCAGCAGCTTACTTGCTGAACTCCCCAATTTTCCTGTGAGACTTCCGGATTTCAGTGCCTCTCGCAGAAAACTCCCGGGATTAATATTCACCGATTTTCACCCTTACAGCTATAATAAGGGCGTGCCATGATGGTACAACATTTGGCGCTCTCTACAATCTGTATTAACAGAGTGCCAGCCCAACACTTGTTATACAATATACATCTTCTGCTTGCACACGTACGTGACAGCAAGGCATACTTTGTCAACAGCCACACAGGTTACACTGACGGTGGCCATATAAAACAACTTTAACACTCTTACTAATAATGCCCCCCCCCCTGTGCATCGGTTGAGGTGGGCGGGGTTTGGTAGCGGGGGTGTATAATGTATCCCGGAAGAGTTAGGGCTGCATGGGATTCTGGGTATTTGTCCTGTGTTTATGTTGTGTTACTGTGCAGATGTTCTCCCGAAATGTGTTTGTCATTCTTGTTTGGTGTGGGTTCACAGTGTGGCGCATTATTAGTAAGAGTGTTATAGTTTTTTTTATACCGCCACCGTCAGTGTAACCTGTGTGGTATGTTGACCAAGTATGCCTTGCTGTCACCTACGTGAGCAAGCGAAAACACCATACAACGTGTGGCTGATCAGGCACGCTGGTTGTAGTGGGTGCTATATGCTGTACCATCATGGCACGCATGACGCTGACAAGCGCCATTCATTTAAAACCCGCGTGCCGCACCAGCTTTCAAATTCCATATAAAGGTGTGGGCAGCGTGTCTGAGACCCCTGGTTTATACATAGCACAAAGCAAAAAGAAAACTTTGTATGCAGTGTTATTTCATTTAAAATTTCAAAAACATTGTTTTCTATAATTTGCGAAACTGGTCAAAATGGCTCTTTGACTGGTAAAGGTTGCCGACCCCTGGTCTATGCTAAGTGTTTACTTTAACTCCAAGTGCGATCAGCGCGTTGTGCTTTCGCCTTGTTTTCCGTTTTTGTACCTTTTTGAGTTTTGAGTATTAAATCATGTTTTTACCTGCACGCCTTGTCCGGAGTAGTCCGTTTGCATCCTGGGAGAACAAACCTCGCAGCAAGCTGCAACCAAACCGTGACAAAACGTTTGGACACACCTTCTCCTCATTCAATGCCTTTTCTTTATTTTCATGACTATTTACATTGTAGAGTGTCACATCAAAACTATGAGTGAACACATGTGGAGTTATGTACTTCACAAAAAAAGGTGAAATAACTGAAAACATGTTTTATATTCCAGTTTCTTCTAAATAGCCACCCTTTGCTCGGATTACTGCTTTGCACACTCTTGGCATTCTCTCCATGAGCTTCAAGAGGTAGTCACCAGAAATGGTTTTCACTTCGCAGGTGTCATAGTTTTGATGCCTTCAGTGACAATCTACAATGTAAATAGTCATGAAAATAAAGAAAACACATTGAAATGAGAAGGTGTTTCCAAACTTTTGACCTGTACTGTATGTATATACAGGTAAAAGCCAGTAAATTAGAATATTTTGAAAAACTTGATTTATTTCAGTAATTGCATTCAAAAGGTGTAACTTGTACATTATATTTATTCATTGCACTCAGACTGATGCATTCAAATGTTTATTTCATTTAATTTTGATGATTTGAAGTGGCAACAAATGAAAATCCAAAATTCCGTGTGTCACAAAATTAGAATATTACTTAAGGCTAATACAAAAAAGGGATTTTTAGAAATGTTGGCCAACTGAAAAGTATGAAAATGAAAAATATGAGCATGTACAATACTCAATACTTGGTTGGAGCTCCTTTTGCCTCAATTACTGCGTTAATGCGGCGTGGCATGGAGTCGATGAGTTTCTGGCACTGCTCAGGTGTTATGAGAGCCCAGGTTGCTCTGATAGTGGCCTTCAACTCTTCTGCGTTTTTGGGTCTGGCATTCTGCATCACCATCACCCAACCATGCAAATTTTGCATTTCCTTTGGAAATCGAGGTCCCAGAGTCTGGAGGAAGACAGGAGAGGCACAGGATCCACGTTGCCTGAAGTCTAGTGTAAAGTTTCCACCATCAGTGATGGTTTGGGGTGCCATGTCATCTGCTGGTGTCGGTCCACTCTGTTTCCTGAGATCCAGGGTCAACGCAGCCGTCTACCAGCAAGTTTTAGAGCACTTCATGCTTCCTGCTGCTGACCTGCTCTATGGAGATGGAGATTTCAAGTTCCAACAGGACTTGGCGCCTGCACACAGCGCAAAATCTACCCGTGCCTGGTTTACGGACCATGGTATTTCTGTTCTAAATTGGCCCGCCAACTCCCCTGACCTTAGCCCCATAGAAAATCTGTGGGGTATTGTGAAAAGGAAGATGCAGAATGCCAGACCCAAAAACGCAGAAGAGTTGAAGGCCACTATCAGAGCAACCTGGGCTCTCATAACACCTGAGCAGTGCCAGAAACTCATCGACTCCATGCCACGCCGCATTAACGCAGTAATTGAGGCAAAAGGAGCTCCAACCAAGTATTGAGTATTGTACATGCTCATATTTTTCATTTTCATACTTTTCAGTTGGCCAACATTTCTAAAAATCCCTTTTTTGTATTAGCCTTAAGTAATATTCTAATTTTGTGACACACGGAATTTTGGATTTTCATTTGTTGCCACTTCAAATCATCAAAATTAAATGAAATAAACATTTGAATGCATCAGTCTGTGTGCAATGAATAAATATAATGTACAAGTTACACCTTTTGAATGCAATTACTGAAATAAATCAAGTTTTTCAAAATATACTAATTTACTGGCTTTTACCTGTATATATATATATGTATAGACCAGTGGTTCTTAACCTGGGTTCGATCGAACCCTTGGGGTTCGGTGAGTCGGGCTCAGGGGTTCGGTCAAAACACACCCGACTCATCGTGTAAATAAAAACTTCTATGGGCGTATTACGGATACGACAACAGCAGAAGTCAGACTGATTTGCAGGTGTGTAATTTGTTGTGAGTTTATGCACTGTGTTGGTTTTGTTCTTTGAACAAGGTGATGTTCATACACGGTTCATTTTGTGCACCAGTAAAAAAACATGGTAACACTTTAGTATGGGGAACATATTCACCATTAATTAGTTGCTTATTAACATGCAAATTAGTAACATATTGGCTCTTAAATAGTCATTATTAAGTACTTATTAATGCCTTATTCGGCATGGCCTTGTTATAACCCTAACCCTAGCCCTAACCCTCTAACCCTAACCAAATAACTCTAAATTAAGTCTTTGTTACTTAGAATATGTTCCCCTAGTGTCCAAAAAAATCTAAATGAAGTCTTTGTTACTTAGAATATGTTCCCGTCGTGTCCAAATAACTGTAAATTAAGTCTTTGTTACTTAGAATATGTTCTCCTCGTGTCCAAATAACTGTAAATTAAGTCTTTGTTACTTAGAATATGTTCCCCTAGTGTCCAAAAAACTCTAAATTAAGTCTTTGTTACTTAGAATATGTTCCCCTCGTGTCCAAAAAAACTCTAAATTAAGTCTTTGTTACTTAGAATATGTTCCCCTAGTGTCCAAAAAACTCTAAATTAAGTCTTTGTTACTTAGAATATGTTCCCCTTGTGTCCAAAACACTCTAAATTAAGTCTTTGTTACTTAGAATATGTTCCTCATACTAAATTGTTACCAAAAACATAACTTTGTCTTGAATTGGAAAAAAAAAAGTTTTATTTTTAACTAAAGAAGGGTTCGGTGAATGTACCGGTACATATGAAACTGGTGGGGTTCGGTACCTCCAACAAGGCTAAGAACCACTGATATAGACTAAACAAGTTTTGTCCCAGTATTGATCCCTGGGGTACACCACACCTAATTTTTAGAGGCATCAACGGTTAATCAAATATTCCACTTTGAAATATTTTTTGGGGGAAAATATTGCTTTTTTTGTGTGTGATTGCCATATAAAAAGTTAACTCTTTGAAGCATCAAACAGGTTTATATGTGGTTATAGTGTATATATATTTATATGTGGTTATAGTGTATATCAGGGGTGCTCATTACGTCGATCGCGAGCTACCGGTCGATCACGGAGGGTGTGTCAGTCGATCACCAGCCAGGCATTAAAAAAATAGTCCTAAAAATGAGCGATCATAAATCTTCACTATGACGTCACTTTCGTCACTTGATTGACATTCACAGCACCCGAGGGTCTTCTGAGATGACGCTGGCTGCTGCCAGCTCATTAAAATTACCGACTGGAAGGCGAGAAACACTTTATTTCAACAGACTCTGGCGCCGTACCTGTCGTCAAAACTCCAAAGACCGACTGCACAGTTGCACAGTTGCGCAAACAAAATAAGAGTCTCAGAAAGCTGGTGTGCACAAACTAGCAAGCTACGGAGTTTGCCGACAATGTATTTCTTGTAAAGTGTATACAAAGGAGTACGGAAGCTGGACAAATAAGATGCCAAAAACCAACCACTTTCATGTGGTATTGGACAGAAAGGAGGACTTTTTTTCTCCTCCATTCGAAAATGCGGACGTTATCAGCACCACCGTCTGATTTCAATCAATGCAAGTCATCAGAATCAGGTAATACACCAACTTATATTCTTGTCTTCATGAAAGAAAGGAATCTATATCTGTTAAACATGCTTGTATTATCTTTAAACACTTTTAACTTATTAACAATATTAACTATATGTGTTAAACATGCTTGTATTATCTTTAAACACCTTTAACTTATTAACAATATTAACTATATGTGTTAAACATGCTTGTATTATCTTTAAACACCTTTAACTTATTAACAATATTAACTATATGTGTTAAACATGCTTGTATTATCTTTAAACACCTTTAACTTGTTAACAATATTAACTATATGTGTTAAACATGCTTGTATTATCTTTAAACACCTTTAACTCGTTAACAATATTAACTATATGTTAAACATGCTTGTATTATCTTTAAACACCTTTAAGTTGTTAACAATATTAACTATATGTATTAAACATTCTTGTATTATCATTAAACACCTTTAATTTATTAACAATATTAACTATGTGTTAAACATGCTTGTATTATCATTAAACACCTTTAACTTGTTAACAATATTAACTATGTGTATTAAACATACTTGTATTATCATTAAACACTTTTAATTTTTTAACAATATTAACTATATGTGTTAAACATGCTTGCATTATCATTAAACACCTTTAACTTGTTAACAAAAACATATATTTCATAAATAAGAAAATATAAATGATATATATGAATGAGGTAGATCCCCACGACTTGATCAATTGAAAAGTAGCTCGCCTGCTGAAAAAGTGTGCGCACCCCTGGTGTATATATATGTATATGTGGTTCATATATATTTATTTGTGGTTATAGTGTATATATATTTATATGTGGTTTATATGTGGTTATAGTGTATATATATTTATATGTGGTTTATATATATGTATATGTGGTTATAGTGTATATATATTTTCTCATTCTGTTTTGCACACTCTTGGAGTCAACATGTGCATAGTCATATACATAGTGTCATGCACATAGTGTATATTAACCCCCCCCGATCCCATTAGTTGTATATATTGTTTTTCAAATCACCTGACATGTATACTGTGTATATGTACATCATTTATCCATTTTTTTAACGTAATTTTTTATATACATGTTACAGGTTATATATCTTTTATTATTGAATGTATGAAATGTGATGAATATTTAATGGACCACAATGGAAACAAGCCTTTTGGCTTTTTGTGCCAGCCATTTGCCTTTTTAAAGCATTATATGGATTAAATTCTTTAACATGTCAAACTTCTCAATCAGTCAAGTTTTCTTTGACAAAAAGGGCATGGAACAAAAACAATGAGAAATGAATACAAATGTATAATCTGAAAAGTAAAAAAAAAAAAAATAAATAATGTATGACTTATTTTGACACTTTTGTGAGTGGGGCCTTTTTGGATCCCCGATAATTTTAGTGGGATTTAATTTTTTTAAACTGTCATTGCTCAAAAAAATAACGAATTAATTAATGTTGTTATGAGTTATTGAGATATTTAAAGCTTTAAGACTTTGAGTTTTTTTGACGGGGAGATCATGCATATTTTTAAAAAGGGGGTTGAAAAAGAGCATACCTGAAGTTGATCTGGAGATTTAAGTGTTGAATATATATTTGTTTACTACATCTGTCTTATTTATTTTTTTACATTTTTACATTGCAAGCTCAGAGGGGACAGAGCTTTCTCTGTTGCGGGTCCCAAAGTCTGGAACGATCTCCCTCTCCATGTGAGACAGGCCCCTTCTTTGGCTATTTTTAAGAACCTTCTTAAAACCCATTTTTATTCACTGGCTTTTAACCCAGCATGAGACTTTGAACTGTTTTTAGCTTTTAACTTTTTGAACTGTTTTTAACTTTTAAACTGTTTTTATCCAACAAACTGTTCTTAGGGTAATTTATATTTGCTTTTTAAATGTGTATTTTTATTTCTGTTTTAAATGTTATTTTTTAGTCTGTCCTTTGCCTTCATTTCTTTGTGGTGTACAGCCCTTTGTTTTTCAACTGTGCTTGTCTTTAAAGGGCTTTATAAATAAAGTTGGTATGGTATGGTATTGGTACATTTTTATGACTCCGACCCTTTCAGGTCCCCGGCAGCAAACTTGGAAAACTTGAAAAAAACTATTGAAAAATAAAAATATGAAACATGTTTGGATGTTTGAGTGTGCGGCCCTCAGTTTGGACAGCACTGACCTCTAGAAAGGCGACCATCTTACCATTTTCTGGACATGAAATAGATCAAGCATGGCCTCTATTTTCAGCGGATCCTCTTGAAACTGGGGGCAGGTAGACCTGAGACACTTGAGGTCTCCAGCTATGTCGTAACCTGTGGAAGACACACAGGAAGAAGGTTCCAGAAAACATCTGCGGAGACAATCTTCAAACGAGTAGGTTTTTTTTTCTTGCTTACTCAGCTTGAAGACGTTTTGTGCGGAAAAAAAGCTCCTGATGAAGCCGACGGTCTCCGAATGGTCCCAGAATCCCTCGGCGCACATGTCCAACAGGAAGACCGTGTCCCAAGTGGCCAGCTGTATCAGGGCCACATGCTGGCGGGAGCAGCCAAAGGTGGGCTGCCACTCCATGTCCACCCCCACGACAGCACCTTTCTGGAAGAAGGAAACCTTTCAGCACAAACATTTATCCCATCTTTGCACTCCATGCTTTACCTGGAGGAGAGTCTCACGACAAGCTGCAAGCGCCTCCAGCGTGTCCACGTGATGGACCTTGTCTCTGCTCAATGGGAGCTGGTAGAAGTTCTGACGGTGTTCCTCAGACGGGGTCCACTCTTCCGTTTGTGCGGAATGAGTGGAGGGTCTAAGAGGACGTGAGAGTGTGACGTTGTCATTGCAAATATTCAAATACATCTGTGCTGGAAAAATGTTTGCACCGTTTTGTACTTATTCTTTTTTTTTTGTCCTGTCCAGCTTCTCAGGCTGCTTATCTCCCTGAGCGCTGTGTTCCCTCAGCTGCGGCTGATTGACACCAGGTGTGGCCAGGTGCCAATCAGCCGATGCTATTTAAACCTGCCTTGCCAGCCAGTCTGTGCTGGAGTATTGTCATTATGACTTGTCGATGTCATTAATACTTGTCGGTGAACCTGTATCCTGTAGCTGTTTGCAGCGTGCTGTCTTTTTGTTCCTGTTTGCTGGATCCTGTTTCCCGTTTTCCAGCTTGGCTGTTCCTGGTTCCTCGTTTGTGTTTTTTCTTAATTTCATGGACATTAAATCATATTTTCCTGTACCAATCCTGCCTTCTCTGCATCTTGGGGTTCGTCACCAACACTATGTGACACTTTCAACACTTAAATTTTGAGATTAACTTCAGATCTATCCGTCGATTATACGTTTTTATTTTTTGCTCATGTTTTTTTGTTCATTTTATTCCCTTTGTGTCATAGAAAACTGTGTTACTAAACAAAAAAAAAATGCAATATTTTCCCCTAAAACATATTTCAAAGTGTAATATTTGATGTGATGTAATTTGAGCCTTAAATATGTCAATAATTCACAACATAGATTTTGATTCATTATTATTGTTTGAGCAATGACAGTTTAAAAAAAACACTAAAGTTCGTAGGGATCCAAAAGGGCCCCACCAATAAAATTGTTAAAAATAAGTTACACTTTTTTTTTTTTGTTACTTTCAACACTTAAATTTTGAGATTAACTTCAGATCTATTCATTGATTATAAGTTTTTATTTTTTGCTTATTTTATTCCCTTTGTGTCATAGAAAACTGTGTTACTAAACACACAAAATATGCAACATTTTCCCCAAAACATATGTCAAAGTGTAATATTTGATGTGATGTAATTTGAGCCTTAAATATGTCAAGAATTCACAACATAGATTTTGGTTCATTATTATTTTTTGAGCAATGACAGTTTAAAATAAAACACTAAAGTTCTTAGGGACCCAAAAGGGCCCCACTCATAAAATTGTTAAAAATAAGTCATACATTTTTTTTTTTTTACTTTCAACACTTAAATTTCAGGATTAACTAGAGATCTATACGTCGATTATGAGTTTTAATTATTTTATTCCCTTTTGTCATAGAAAATTTTATTTTAACACACACAAAATACGCAATATTTTCCCCTAAAACATATTTCAAAGTGTAATATTTGATGTGATGTCATTTGAGCCTTAAATATGTCAATAATTCACAACATAGATTTTGATCCGCCAAGGCTGCCCTTTGTCACCGATTCTGTTCATAACCTTTATGGACAGAATTTCTAGGCGCAGTCAGGGCGTTGAGGGGATCTGGTTTGGTGGCTGCAGGATTAGGTCACTGCTATTTGCAGATGATGTGGTCCTGATGGCTTCCTCCGGCCAAGATCTTCAGCTCTCACTGGATCGGTTCGCAGCCGAGTGTGAAGCGACTGGGATGGGAATCAGCACCTCCAAGTCCGAGTCCATGGTTCTCTCCCGGAAAAGGGTGGAGTGCCATCTCCGGGTTGGGGAGGAGATCTTGCCCCAAGTGGAGGAGTTCAAGTACCTCGGAGTCTTGTTCACGAGTGGGGGAAGAGTTGATCGTGAGATCGACAGGCGGATCGGTGCGGCGTCTTCAGTAATGCGGACGCTGTATCGATCCGTTGTGGTGAAGAAGGAGCTGAGCCGGAAGGCAAAGCTCTCGATTTACCGGTCGATCTACGTTCCCATCCTCACCTATGGTCAAGAGCTTTGGGTCATGACCGAAAGGACAAGATCACGGGTACAAGCGGCCGAAATGAGTTTCCTCCGCCGAGTGGCGGGGCTCTCCCTTAGAGATAGGGTGAGAAGCTCTGTCATTCGGAGGGAGCTCAAAGTAAAGCCGCTGCTCCTCCACATCGAGAGGAGCCAGATGAGGTGGTTCGGGCATCTGGTCAGGATGCCACCCGAACGCCTCCCTAGGAAGGTGTTTCGGGCACGTCCGACCGGTAGGAGGCCACGGGGAAGACCCAGGACACGCTGGGAAGACTATCTCTCCCGGCTGGCCTGGGAACGCCTCGGGATCCCCCGGGAGGAGCTGGACGAAGTGGCTGGGGAGAGGGAAGTCTGGGCTTCCCTGCTTAAGCTGCTGCCCCCGCGACCCGACCTCGGATAAGCGGAAGAAGATGGATGGATGGATGGACTTAAATTTCAGGATTAACTAGAGATCTATACGTCGATTATGAGTTTTAATTATTTTATTCCCTTTTGTCATAGAAAATTTTATTTTAACACACACAAAATACGCAATATTTTCCCCTAAAACATATTTCAAAGTGTAATATTTGATGTGATGTCATTTGAGCCTTAAATATGTCAATAATTCACAACATAGATTTTGATTCATTATTATTGTTTGAGCAATGACAGTTTAAAAAAAACACTAAAGTCCGTAGGGATCCAAAAGTGCCCCACCAATAAAATTGTTAAAAATGAGTTACACATTTTTTTTGTTACTTTCAACACTTAAATTTTGAGATTAACTTCAGATCTATTCATTGATTATACGTTTTTATTTTTTGCTTATTTTATTCCCTTTGTGTCATAGAAAACTGTGTTACTAAACACACAAAATATGCTACATTTTCCCCAAAACATATGTCAAAGTGTAATATTTGATGTGATGTAATTTGAGCCTTAAATATGTCAAGATATCACAACATAGATTTTGATTCATTATTATTTTTTGAGCAATGACAGTTTAAAATAAAACACTAAAGTTCTTAGGGACCCAAAAGGGCCCCACTCATAAAATTGTTAAAAATAAGTCATACATTTTTTTTTTTTTACTGTCAACACTTAAATTTCAGGATTAACTAGAGATCTATACGTCAATTATGAGTTTTAATTATTTAATTCCCTTTTGTCATAGAAAATGTTATTTTAACACACACAAAATATGTAATATTTTCCCCAAAACATATTTTAAAGTGTAATATTTGATGTGATGTAATTGGAGCCTTAAATAGGTCAATAATTTACAACATAGATTTTGATTAATTATTATTTTTTGAGAAATGACAGTTTAAAATAAAACACTAAAGTTCTTAGGGACCCAAAAGGGCCCCACTCATAAAATTGTTAAAAATAAGTCATAGATTTTTTTTTTTTTTTACTTTCAACACTTAAATTTCAGGATTAACTAGAGATCTATACGTCAATTATGAGTTTTAATTATTTTATTCCCTTTTGTCAAAGAAAATGTTATTTTAACACACACAAAATATGCAATATTTTCCCCAAAACATATTTTAAAGTGTAATATTTGATGTGATGTAATTGGAGCCTTAAATAGGTCAATAATTTACAATGTATTATTTTTTGAGCAATGAGTTTAAAAAAACACTTCAGTTCTTAGGGATATAATTCTTAGGAAAAATAATTCATGCATTTTTTTCCCCACATAGATTTGCTATGCGCAGAGGACGCTTAAACAGTGCGCAATTGCACAGGCGAGCACCTTAGAGGGAGCGTTGCTCGCACGGCTGCGCTAGCATCACAGCTAACGTTAGCCATGCTGCTACCTCTCTGCTCGGGGAGGACGTATACGTATGTGACGTATGACGTGACAGTATGTGACGTATGTCGTGACAGTATGTGACGTGTGTAAGAAGGTGCACTTGCTGTCTGTGAGAGGGAGACACAGAAAAGAGTGAGAAGAGTCTGTCGTGTAATGCCAGCAGCTAAAAGCAACTGCGTGAGAATTCACAGACGTGTGGATGTGTTGAAGGTGTGCTGGAAAATGCGGAACGGACGGTGGTAAAAAACAAGGAGGAGTGTGAGGTGGACTGTCACTTAAAGTGGTTTCATGTGGTGACCCGAACCATGATGCTGCCACCAGTGCAACTTAAACTCTTACAATTTTAAACTTTTAAATTTTTCAGAGTGTTGTATTGTTTATGTATTTATTGACTTTGTATTTATTGTGAGCCATTAATAAAGTTGTTTGAATTGAATTGAGTGTACATGTTGTCTGACTCACAGTAGCTCGGCCGCCAGGCCCTCCTGGGCGTCCCAGACCCCGAAGGGGAGTCTGTGCTTGGGGACGTTGTATCTGCGGGACCACTCAGCCGACTTTTTCAGCGTGTACTTCACCAACATCTCCACCAGCTGGATGTGGAGCTCGGGGTCGTCCGCCACCACCGTCTGGATGGTTAGGACACAGAGAAATGCTAACAAACATAGCTTTAAGCCTGTTGCAGCGCAAAGTGGGTGCACGTTACCTCCACGTGGTCAGCCCACACCACGTCGTTCATGCCTTTCTGCACGGGGGGAAAACAACATCATGTCATCAAGTTGCAACTACCGCAATTCCTTGACTTTTCCATCTAGCTTGTTAAAGGAGCTGTTTGCAGCCTCATCAATAAGTTAAGACTTTCAAACCAAAAAATATGACAATTTTCAGTTATACCCCATTTAGGAAGGGGTAAATATTCCGCGCCTGTTACGGCCCAGGCCAGGTGGGAGGCTGGTGTGAGGGGTTCACGGTATGGCCACAGCTTCCCGCTCTCCCTCTCCACTATGTGTGTCTGCAGGTTCCACACCTCTACCTTGTTGTTTTGCATATTATTTTGCTTTGGACATTTAATTTTTGTTATATTAAATATTATAGAAAAAAGCCTATAATCGACAGACAGATCTAAAGTTGATTGAGGGCACGGGAGTCCAAACTACGGCCCGGGGTGTCTACAATTTTGTTCGCGAGATGGCTCGAGTCCAACAAGCAATTTGCCCGGGGGCGGTGTTTTCATATAAAATATCAAATTTTTTGCCATACCTGACGTGAAAATATGGGGACTTTTCGTGCATGTTGGGGGCCTCAAAAAGGCGTCCAATTATGCGTTTTTATTATTTCTTTGTTTTGTTTGTTTGTTTATTTTATTCCCTTTGTGTCATAGAAAACTTTGTTATTTTACCACACAAAATATGCAATATTTCCCCCCAAACATATTTCAAAGTGTAATATTTGAATGTGATGTAATTGGAGCCTTAAATATGTCAATCATTCATAACATTGATTTTAATTCATTAATATTTTTAGAGCAATGACAGTTTTGAAAAAAAAACACTAAAGTTCTTAGGGACCCAAAAGGGCCCCACTCATAAAATTGTTAAAAATAAGTTATACATTATTTTTTTTTACTTTCAACACTTACATTTCAGGATTGACTTGAGATCTATACGTCGATTATGAGTTTTTATTATTTGTTAGTTTTTTTTGTTTATTTTATTGCCTTTTGATATAGAAAACGTTGTTATTTTAACACACACAAAATATGCAATATTTTCCCCAAAACATATTTCAAAGTGTAAAATTTGATGTGACGTAATTGGAGCCTTGAATATGTCAATAATTTACATCATTGATTTTAAGTCATTATTATTTTTTGAGAAATGACAGTTTAAAAGAACACTTCAGTTCTTAGGGATCCAAAAGGGCCCCACTCATAAAATGTGTAAAAAAATAAGTCATACACTTTTTTCCCCCACTTTTAACACTTAAATTTCGAGATTAACTTAAAATATCTCCGTCGATTATGAGTTTTTATCATTTGTTTTTGTTTTTTTGTTTATTTTATTCTCTTTGTGTCATAGAAATCTTTGTTATTAAACACACAAAATATGCAATATTTTCCCCAAAACATATTTCAAAGTGTAATATTTGAATGTGATGTAATTGGAGCCTTAAATATGTCAATAATTCATAACATAATATACATTTCAAGACCAACTTCATCTATCCATTGATTATAAGTTTTTATTATATCTTTATTTTTTGTTTGTTTATTTTATTCCCTTTGTGTCATAGAAAACTTTGTTATTTACCACACAAAATATGCAATATTTTCCCCAAAACATATTTCAAAGTGTAATATTTGACTTGATGTAATTGGAGCTTTAAATATGTCAATAATTCATAACATTGATTTTGATTCATAACTATTTTTTGAGCGATGAAAGTTAAAAAAATCCCACTTAAGTTCTTAGGGACCCAAAAGGGCTCCACTCATAAAATTGTTAAAAATAAGCAATACATATTTACTTTTTTTACTTTCAACACTAAATTTCGAGACCAACTACAGATCTACCGTATTTTTCGGACTATAGGTCGCAGTTTTTTTCATAGTTTGGCCGGGCGTGTGTCTTATACTCAGGAGCGACTTATGTGTGAAATTATTAACACATTACCGTAAAATATCAAATAATATTATTTAGCTCATTCACGTAAGAGACTAGACGTATAAGATTTCATGGGATTTAGCGATTAGGAGTGACAGATTGTTTGGTAAACGTATAGCATGTTCTATATGTTATAGTTATTTGAATGACTCTTACCATAATATGTTATGTTAACATACCAGTTGGTTATTTATGCCTCATATAAGGTACACTTATTCAGCCTGTTGTTCACTATTCTTTATTTATTTTAAATTGCCTTTCAAATGTCTATTCTTGGTGTTGGCTTTTATCAAATACATTTCCCCAAAAAATGCGACTTATATATGTTTTTTTCCTTCTTTATCATGCATTTTCGGCTGGTGTGACTTATACCGGAGCGACTTATACTCCGAAAAATACGGTATCTGTCGATTATAAGTTTTTATTATTTGTTCATTTGTTTCATTCCCTTAGTGTCATAGAAAACTTTGTTATTTAACACAAAATATGCAATATTTTCCCCAAAACATATATCAAAGTGTAATATGCAGTGTTGGGTTAGTTACTGAAAACCAGTAACTAGTTACAGTTACTAGTTACTTTATTTCAAAAGTAACTCAGTTACTAACTCAGTTACTTAAACCAAAAAGTAATGCGTTACTGTGAAAAGTAACTATTTAGTTACTTATATATATATTTTTTAATTTTTTTAAGGCCCCATTTAATGCCCTTTTAGCCTTCATTTTAGTACTGTTATTGCACTGGAGAATAATACAATCTGTTGTTCAACTTGACATGCATTTGCATCATTGAACTCTGCTAAGCAATGTGCTCTACATACAACACACAAAGACAAAGATATGTTTTAAAGGGCCAATTTGTTTCAGACCAGAACAAATTGACAAAACTATTTTAAATAGCTGCAACTTAACATACATAAGTAACAAACAGCATAATAACAACATAGCTGTAAAACAAGAAAGGCACACACTACATACATAAAGCCTAACCAGGCGTTTTCTCAAGGAATTCTGAAATAAAATCATGTCTGAAGCCCAGAACACTCTACACATTTCCCCACTTAGTTTAGAGAAAAGGAAATATTAGCCTGGCCCACTAGTATCCCTCTTTAGGTTTGTGAACTTTATAGTCTAAACATTTAGAGTGATGTGATAATCAAACACTCTAAAAGTTTAAAATGAAAGAGTATATAAGAGAATTGACAGAGTGTGTGTACCTTCACGTGTGCAGTGCCTCGTTAAAATCCAGCCGCTGTTGGAGGTGGAGGTGAGTGTGTCTCTTTACTAGCTTCGTCGAAGCATGTTGTTTTTGTCGCTGTTTCAGCATATTTGAAACTTACATTCAGCTAAAATGTTATTTTCTTTGTGGTCGATAAAAGAAACGTACTGAAAATATCTCCATTTTAAGAAACTCGGCTTCGGGGTTCGCCATGACGTCTTGATAGTAGACACAGACACGCCCCCTCCCCCACACACACACTCACACACACACACGTACACACAGACAGCGCGCGGCGCGCCTCTTTTTCGTCGCCTCTTCAGCAGCGACACTCAGATCTTCTCAGTTTCTAGCCGATACTACATAAAAAATAACGCAAAATAACGCAGTAACGCATCATGTAGTAACGGTAACGGAGTTACTGAATATAAAAAATAACGCGTTAGATTACTAGTTACCGCCGATAGTAACGGCGTTACAGTAACGCGTTACTTTGTAACGCGTTAGTCCCAACACTGGTAATATGTGATGTGACGTAATTTGAGCCTTAAATATGTCGATAATTTACAACATTGATTTTAATTCATTATTATTTTTTGAGCAATGACAGTTTAAAAAAACACTTCAGTTCTTATGGATCCAAAAGGGCCCCACTCATAAAATTTGTAAAAAAATAAGTCATACATTTTTCCCCCCCACTTTTAACACTTAAATTTCGAGATTAACTTCATCTCTACGTCGATTATGAGTTTTTATTATTTGTTTTTGTTTTTTGTTTAATTTACTCTCTTTGTGTCATAGAAATCTTTGTTATTTAACACAAAATATGCAATATTTTCCCCAAAACATATTTCAAAGTGTAATATTTGATGTGACGTAATTGGAGCCTTAAATATGTCAATAATTCATAACATTTATTTTGATTCATTATTATTTTTTGAGCAATGACAGTTAAAAAAAAATCCCACCTAAGTTCTTAGGGCCCCACTCATAAAATTGTTAAAAATAATTCATATATATATTTCTTTTACTTTCAACACTTACATTTCGAGGCCAACTCCATCCTTCCATCGATTATACGTTTTTATTATTTCTTTATTTTTTGTTTGTTTATTTTATTCCCTTTATGTCATAGAAAACTTTGTTATTTACCACACAAAATATGCAATATTTCCCCCAAAACATATTTCAAAGTGTTATATTTGATGTGACGTAATTGGAGCTTTAAATATGTTAATAATTCATAACATTGATTTTGATTCATAATTATTTTTTGAGCGATGAAAGTTAAAAAAAAATCCCACTTAAGTTCTTAGGGACCCAAAAGGGCTCCACTCATAAAATTGTTAAAAATAATTCTTATATATATTTCTTTTACTTTCAACACTTACATTTCGAGACCAACTTCATCTATCCATCGATTATACGTTTTTATTATTTCTTTATTTTTTGTTTGTTTATTTTATTCCCTTTGTGTCATAGAAAACTTTGTTATTTACCACACAAAATATGCAATATTTTCCCCAAAACATATTTCAAAGTGTAATATTTGATGTGACGTAATTGGAGCTTTAAATATGTTAATAATTCATAACATTGATTTTAAATCATAATTATTTTTTGAGCGATGAAAGTTAAAAAAAAAATCCCACTTAAGTTCTTAGGGACCCAAAAGGGCTCTGTCACGCCAAATTTCTTCCCCTACAAAAACCTTCCCCCCCATTTACTTCCGGGGTCATTTCTTCTTACGTCATTTCCTCTTACTTACGTCATTTCCTCTTACGTCATTGACAGCGATCGATAGAATCCAAATCTCCTGAAAATGGTGGTGTCACTGAATGACATTTGTCTTTATCTTTCCCAGGGGACTTATGTCAAACACCAGCAGGCTTTGAAAAATTCCAGGCGGAGTGTTAGGGCCGCTGCTGGGAACTTCTGTCTTCGTGGTAACGTGCAAAAAATATTAATTAATATATAATACTGTTAAATGTCTGTACTTTAAATCAACATTATTGTTGAAACCATTTCACTAATATTAATTAATATATAATACTGTTAAATGTCTGTACTTTAAATCAACATTATTGTTGAAACCATTTCACTAATATTAATTAATATATAATACTGTTAAATGTCTGTACTTTAAATCAACATTATTGTTGAAACCATTTCATTAATATTAATTAATATATAATACTGTTAAATGTCTGTACTTTAAATCAGCATTATTGTTGAAACCATTTCACTAATATTAATTAATATATAATACTGTTAAATGTCTGTACCTTAAATCAGCATTATTGTTGAAACCATTTCACTAATATTAATTAATATATCATACTGTTAAATGTCTGTACTTTAAATCAACATTATTGTTGAAACCATTTCACTAATATTAATTAATATATAATACTGTTTAATGTCTGCACTTTAAATCAACATTATTGTTGAAACCATTTCACTAATATTAATTAATATATAATACTGTTAAATGTCTGTACTTTAAATCAACATTATTGTTGAAACCATTTCAAAAATTAAAAAAGTTAAAAAAAAAACAAGTATCCTTCCAGCGACGGGCAGTCAAAGCCGCAGTGTTATCGATCGCTGTCAATGACGTAAGAGGAAATGACGTAAGTAAGAGGAAATGACGCAAGAGGAAATGACCCCGGAAGTAAATGGGGGGGAAGGTTTTTGTAGGGGGAAGAAATTTGGCGTGACAGCTCCACTCATAAAATTGTTAAAAATAATTCATGTATATATTTATTTTACTTTCACCAGACCAACTTCATCTATCCATCTATTATTCATTTTTATTATTTGTTTATTTGTTTGATTTATTCCCTTTTGTCGGAGAAAACTTTATTTAACATATAAAAATATGCAATATTTTCCCCACAACATATTTCAGTGTGTAATATTTGGTGTGTACTTTAACTGCAAGCACTTGCTATTGTGATGCGTTCAGGGTCAAACTGTCATCATTGTGTTTGCACTAGAGATGCGCGGTTTGCGGGCACAACCGCGGAGTCCGCGGATTATCCGCGGATCGGGCGGATGAAATTTAAAAAAAATTAGATTTTATCGGCGGGTCGGGTCGGGTCGGGTGGTTGAAATAAAAAAAAATTAGATTTTAAATAGATTCAGGCGGGTAGCAGTTAAACCAGTTCGGAAATATATATACATAGTTAAATGTTGTTACCCACATACGAAAAACGAGCAGGCACCTGCTGCATATGCCACAACAGAAGAAAAAAAAAAAAAGAGATGGACACTTTTACGGAGCGGAGAAGGGACGCCTCGCCGGGGTCCGGGACCGAGGCCCCTTCCCCCGAGAGGGCCCCACCGGGAGCCGTAGCTGAGGCGATCCGCGAGAAGGGCCCGACGCACGTCCAGGGTCACCACCGCGCCCACTGCACCGACACCCCGCCTCGTCCGCCTTCGCCGCGGCCGGCGTCACGCGCAGCAGGTAAGCAGCTTACCTGCCCGCCACCCCCGTGGACGGGGGCTCGTAACAGGGGTCACTCCGCGCGCTCCGCCCGCGCAGCTTACCTGCCCGCCACCCCTGTTGCCGGGGGCGCGTAACAGGGGTCACTCCGCGCGCAGTGCGCTCACGAAAGGGGTGGGGCTCACCCTGGTTGATATAGACAGCAGCTAGGACGGTGGCCATGGAAGTTGGAACCCGCTAAGGAGTGTGTAACAACCCACCTGCCGAATCAACTAGCCCTGAAAATGGATGGCGCTGGAGCGTCGGGCCCATATACCCGGCCGTCGCCGGCAGCGAGACGCGCTTGGAGGTGCGCTCAGCGCGGCTCCCATACGATTGCGCACTGGTGTGCGTCTGGGTCGTGACAGCGTGGCACGCGAATGTCTGTGCTGCATTGGATCAGTCTCCTTTCTTTAACAGGCAAAAGCTTTATAACCTCACTAATGCCTTGCATCGTCTATATTAGATATATAACAACGGGCGGGTGCGGGCGGATGCGGTTCTGATCAAATGTTAGATCGGGTGGATTGCGGATGGTTGACGACTTTCTGATGCGGTTGCGGATGAAATAATTGCCTATCCGCGCATCTCTAGTTTGCACGATGAAAGCCAAAGAAAAAGCTCTACCTCCACAAATCTCTTGTACATGAGGAATCCAAGTGTGTCCTGGCGCCTCTTGTGCAAGGCATTAGGACAGAGGCCTGGGATGGGAAGACAAAGACGTGAAGTGAATTAGTGAAGTATATTTATATAGCGCTTTTCTCGAGTGACTCAAAGCGCTTTACATAGTGAAACCCAAAATCTAAGTTACATTTAAAGCAGTGTGGGTGGCACTGGGAGCAGGTGGGTAAAGTGTCTTGCCCAAGGACACGACGGCAGTGACTCGGTTGGCAGAAGCGGGGATCGAACCTGGAACCCTCAAGTTACTCTACCAACCGAGCTATACCGCCCCAACCTTGCCGGGTGATAACACAAGCCCTCACCTTGGTGGATGTGGAACTTGTCTGCCAGGCGGAAGACGTGTTTCTTCAGATGTTTGGACTGCAGCTGAGTCAGGCAGCGTCTGCTCACGTACAGTCGGGGAAAGCGCCTGCGAGGAGGGGAGGAAACACACGCGGCGTTACGCGGCGCAGAACCGCAGTTTGCCCGCCGGAATACGCCTGCACACTTTTTGATGTGGTCCTCCACAGAGAAGCAGGGATGACACCAGGAGTCCAGCAGGAGCACCAGTTCCCGTTGGAGGGAGGGGTGACCCAGCACGTAGTTCTCTGCCAGGGACAACTTGTCCTGGACGATGAGCGGCACGCAGATCTGGACAGCAGAGTCAGAATGAGGCGGATGTCTACCGGCGGACATCTTTTGTTCCTCACCTCCTCCATGTTCAGCTGCTCCCGCAGGTTCAGCTTGGCCCCCAGCAGAGCCGCCTGGGGGACACAGGACACGTCCACTCACATTTACACCCCAGGCCCCACACTAGCATTACTAGCATTTTTGCTCAATTTTAAGATAGATTTTGATACTTGGCGCCATCTTGGAAGTATGCTAACTTCTTCCATGCTAGCATGCTAACCTTTATGCTAGTGTTTTTGCTCATTTCATTCGTATAAACCTGAAAATCCTGGATTTTGATACTTGGTGCCATCTTGGAAGTATGCCATACTTGCCAACCCTCCCGGATTTTCCGGGAGACTCCCGAAATTCAGCGCCTCTCCCGAAAATTTCCCGGGACAAATTTTCTCCCGAAAATCTCCCGAAATTCAGGCGGACCTGAGTGACGTGTCGACAGCCTGTTTTCACGTCCGCTTTCCCACAATATAAACAGCGTGCCTGCCCAATCACGTTATAACTGTAGAATGATGGAGGGCGAGTTCTTGGTTTCTTATGTGGGTTTATCGTTAGGCAGTTTCATTAACGTCCTCCCAGCGCGGCAACAACACACAACAACAGCAGTCATGTTTTCGTCTACCGTAAAGCAGTTCGTCTGCCGTAAACAGCAATGTTGTGACACTCTTAAACAGGACAATACTGCCGTCTACTGTACATGCATATGTGACAATAACATCTACGGCTTTTAGAGAGTGCAGTGCACAACTGCGCACACAACAAGGAGACGAAGCAGAATGCATCATCAGAGAGGGTGTTCAGCATGGTTAGAAAAATAGTGACAGAGAATAGAACAAGGATGGACAATTCAACCCTTAACTCAACAATGAGTAGATGAGTGTTATGTGTGTGTATGTGTGTAAATAAATGAACACTGAAATTCAAGTATTTCTCTTATTTATATATATATATATATATATATATATATATATATATAGCTAGAATTCACTGAAAGTCAAGTATTTCTTATATATATATATATATATATATATATATATATATATATATATGAAATACTTGACTTGCTGAATTCTAGCTGTAAATATACTCCACCCCTCTTAACCACGCCCCCCCAACCACCCCCCCACCCCCCGAAATCGGAGGTCTCAAGGTTGGCAAGTATGAAGTATGCTAAATCTTTCTATATTAGCATGCTAAAAATTATGCTAGTGTTTTTGCTCAGTTCATCCGTATAAACCTGAAAATCATGGATTTTAATAGTTGGTGCCACCTTGGAAGTATGCTAACTTCTTCTATATTAACATGCGAAAGTTTATGCTAATGTTTTTGCTCATTTTATCCGTATAAACCTGAAAATCATGGATTTTAATAGTTGGTGCCACCTTGGAAGTATGCTAACTTCTTCTATATTAACATGCGAAAGTTTATGCTAATGTTTTTGCTCATTTTATCCGTATAAACCTGAAAATCATGGATTTTAATAGTTGGTGCCACCTTGGAAGTATGCTAACTTCTTCTATATTAACATGCGAAAGTTTATGCTAATGTTTTTGCTCATTTTATCCGTATAAACCTGAAAATCGTGGATTTTAATAGTTGGTGCCACCTTGGAAGTATGCTAACTTCTTCTATACTAACATGCTAAAGTTTATGCTAGTGTTTTTGCTCAATTCATCCGTATAAACCTGAAAATCATGGATTTTGATACTTGGCACCATCTTGGAAGTATGTTAAATATTTCTATATTACCATGCTAAAGTTTTCGTACTGTTTTTGCTCATTTAATCTGTATAAACCTAAAAATCATGGATTTTAATAGTTGGCGCCACCTTGGAAGTATGCTAACTTCTTCTATATTAACATGCTAAAAGTTTATGCTTGTTCTTTTGCTCATTTTATCCGTATATAAACCTGAAAATCATGGATTTTGATACTTGGTGCCATCTTAGAAAGATGCTAACTTCTTCTATATTAGCATGTCAACATTTATGCTAGTGTTTTTGCTCATTTCATCCGTATAAACCTGAAAATCATGGATTTTGATACTTGGCGCCATCTTGGAAGTATGCTAAATATTTATATATTAGCATGCTAACATTTTCGTACTGTTTTTGCTCATCTCATATGTACAAACCTAAAAATCATGGATTTTGATAATTGGCGCCATATCAGAAGTATGCTAACTTCTTCTATATTAACATGTTAACATTTATGCTAGTGTTTTTGCTCATTTAATCCGTATAAACCTGAAAATCGTGGATTTTGATACTTGGTGCCATCTTGGTAGAATGCTAAATATTTCTATATTAGCATGCTAAGGTTTTCGGAGTGTTTTTTGCTCATTTAATCCGTATAAACCTGAAAATCATGGATTTTAATAGTTGGCGCCACCTTGGAAGTATGCTAACTTCTTCTATATTAACATGCTAAAAGTTTATGCTTGTTCTTTTGCTCATTTTATCCGTATAAACCTGAAAATCATGGATTTTGATACTTGGTGCCATCTTGGAAGTATGCTAACTTCTTCCATGCTAGCATGCTAACCTTTATGCTAGTGCTTTTGCTCATTTCATTCGTATAAACCTGAAAATCATGGATTTTGATATTTGGTGCCATCTTGGAAGTATGCTAAATCTTTCTATATTAGCATGCTAAAGTTTATGCTAGTGTTTTTGCTAATTTAATCCGTATAAACCTGAAAATCATGGATTTTAATAGTTGGTGCCACCTTGGAAGTATGCTAACTTCTTCTATATTAACATGCAAAAGTTTATGCTAGTGTTTTTGCTCATTTCATCCGTATAAACCTGAAAATCATGAATTTTGATACTTGGTGCCATCTTAGAAAGATGCTAACTTCTTCTATATTAGCATGTCAACATTTATGCTAGTGTTTTTGCTCATTTCATCCGTATAAACCTAAAAATCCTGGATTTTAATAGTTGGCGCCACCTTGGAAGTATGCTAACTTCTTCTATATTAACATGCTAAAAGTTTATGCTTGTTCTTTTGCTCATTTTATCCGTATAAACCTGAAAATCATGGATTTTGATACTTGGTGCCATCTTAGAAAGATGCTAACTTCTTCTATATTAGCATGTCAACATTTATGCTAGTGTTTTTGCTCATTTCATTTGTATAAACCTGAAAATCATGGATTTTAATAGTTGGTGCCATCTTGGAATTATGCTAACTTCTTCTATATTAACATGCTAAAGTGTATGCTAGTGTTTTTGCTTATTTCATTTGTATAAACCTGAAATTCCTGGATTTTGATACTTGGTGCCATCTTGGAAGTATGCTAAATCGTTCTATATTAGCATGCTAAAGTTTTTGTAGTGTTTTTGCTAATTTTATCCATACAAACCTAAAAATCATGGATTTTGATACTTGGCGCCATATCAGAAGTATGCTAACTTCTTCTATATTAACATGTTAACATTTATGCTAGTGTTTTTGCTAATTTCATCCGTATAAACCTGAAACTCAAGGATTTTGATACTTGGTGCCATCTTGGTAGTATGCTAAATCTTTCTATATTAGCATGTTAACATTTATGCTAGTGTTTTTGCTCATTTCATTTGTATAAGCCTGAAAATCATGGATTTTGATAGTTGGCGCCACCTTGGAAGTATGCTAACTTCTTCAATGTTAGCATGGTAACATTTATGCTAGTGTTTCTACTAATTCCATCCGTATAAACCTGAAAATCATGGATTTTGATACTTGGCTCCACCTTGCAAGTTTGCTAACTTCTTCAATGTTAGCGTGCTAACGTTTTATGCTAGAGTTTTTGCTCATTTTATTCGTATAAACCTATGACACTTGGTACCATCTGAGAAGTACGCCAACTTTTCCTATGTCATCATGCTAGCTTTAGCAGGCTAATGTTTTGTGCAAGCTTTTTCGCAAATTTTTATGTTTAAACGTAAAAATCATAGATGTTGATTCTAGGTGCCTTTTTAGAAGTATGTAAACTCTACTTAAGTTAGCATGCTTACATTTTATGCTAACATTTTTGCAAATTGTATTCATATAAACCTCCAATTCATGCTAACTGTTCCCGGTAGAGCAAGCTAACATTAGCATGTTAATGTTTTATGCTAGCTTTTTAGCTTCAATCAGATTCAGGTTCACAGCACAGAAACTAGGCCCATTAAAATTTCCGTGGGAATTTTCTGGTTATTGTTACTGTTGCTTGCATAGATTTTTTGGTCTTCCTTTTTTAGCATATTATTTAATAAGTTAGACTTAGAGACTTAGACTTCCTTTTTTATTGTCATTCAAATTTGAACTTTACAGTACAGATAAGAACGAAATTTCGTTGCATTAGCTCATGGTAGAGCAGGATAAAAAATCAATAAGGTGCAGATATAAATAAATAGATTACTGTACAGATAAATATATTGCACTTTTGCATATGCATCCACGTTTATGGATGTATGTTATATTGTCTTTATATTAATCCATTTTTGGGGGGAATTGAGGGGATTATTTTGATGCGTTCAAGACTCTTACGGCCTGAGGGAAGAAGCTGTTACAGAACCTGGAGGTTCTGCTATGGGGGCTGCGGAACCTCTTACTATATTTGTAGGTCTACTCAAATGCTGTATAAATATCTATCCTAAGTATTGTAAAGCTAGGATTGGGTTGACGTTACTCTATTTACTTTTATAAGCTTGATTAAAACTGTGTGATTTTTTACACTTAAGATTTTAAAATAAAATAAAAATTGTGGTTTGGTAGCGGGGGGTGTATAATGTAGCCCGGAAGAGTTAGGGCTGCATGGGATTCTGGGTATTTGTTCTGTTGTGTTTATGTTGTGTTACGGTGCAAATGTTCTCCCAAAATGTGTTTGTCATTCTTGTTTGGTGTGGGTTCACAGTGTGGCGCATTATTAATAAGAGTGTTAAAGTTTTTTATACCGCCACCGTCAGTGTAACCTGTGTGGTTGTTGAGCAAGTATGCCTTGCTGTCACTTATGTGAGCAAGTTGAAACCCACACAACGTGTGGCTGGGCCAGGCCGGCACGCTGGTTGTAGTGGGCGCTAAATGCTGTACCATCACGGCACGTTCGAAAGAAAAGTTGCCTTGAATTTCGTAGTCTGCCGGAGAAATCTGGAAGTTTGACAAGTATGACGCTGTCAAGCGCCAATCATGTAAAACCCGCGGGTCGCACTAATATTCAATTTTCATATTAAGGTGTGGGCCGCGTGTCTGAGACCCTTGGTTTATACATAGCACAAATCAAGAAAAAAAACTGTGTATGCAGTGTTATTTCATTTTAAATTTCAAAAGATTTTTGTGGCTCCCATTGTTTTCTTTAATTTGTGAAACTGGTCAAAATGGCTCTTTGACTGGTAAAGGTTGCCGACCCCTGCTCTATACCATAGGTGTCAAACTCAAGGCCCGGGGGTCAGTTCTGGCCTGCCACATCATTTTATGTGGCCCGCAAAAGCCTGCAAAAAATAGGTTTAAATATATATATCTTTTTTTTTTAATAAATGCATTTGTTCTCGAAATTTTGACCAAAAAAATATTTTAAACTTTATTATTATCTGATCATGCCAATTATATTATCATATACTGTATTGCAAAACTATTTTTGTGACATAAAAACAAATAGTTAAATATCTGCTTGTCACCTTTATTTATGATTTTAAAGCAAGTTATACATAGAAAAAATAAAATAATCAAATGCATATGCATTTCGATTAATCACAAGTTATTACCCGCGTGCATAATGTAAATACATTTTTAAAAAGCGGCCCTCTGAAAGCAGCCATTACTGCAATGTGGCCCTCAATGAAAATGAGTTTGACACCCCTGCTCTATACTATCATTGACACAAGTACCGTATCAGTGCATTTCTAGCGTGTTGGCACTCGCCTCCTTGTAGCGATGCAGGGAGAGTAGGTTCATGACGAAGAGTCGCAGGGTGGCCGGGTCCAGGGTGGTGAGCTGGTAGATGTTTATCAGACCCTCCACCAAGCTGGTCTGAGCGTCAGTGAGAAGATGAAGAGCCCGACTCTGCAGAGCGCTCGCCTCCATCTTTGGAAGAGAATCCAGTGTGACCTGCGGTGCGTGAAAAAAAATCGTATGTGGTTTACCAAACAACACAAGCGAGTGATGTACATTTGCAAACATATTCCGGACTATGGAGCGCACCGGTATATAAGCCACACCCACTAGAAGAAAATAGGTTTCCATATATTAGCCGCACCGGACTATAAGCCGCAGATATATACTTTTACGTTTGTTAATATCTATTTACATACCGTAATTGTAACAGGGCAGTAAAACGGCTGATCAAACAAAACAGAAGTCATGCTCATGGACCCACTAGCCGCGCAAGCTAGCTCTCCAATCAGCTAAACAGACTCAATAACTCCACGCTGACGTTTTGGTGAATTTACGGAAGAATTAGTGAAACTGGAACAATACAAAAAGAATTCCGTTGTAAGTTAATAACACTCACACAGACACTCGTAAACGTCAATGAATCAATGAATCAATGTTTACTTATATAGCCCTAAATCACGAGTGTCTCAAAGGGCTGCACAAGCCACAACGACATCCTCAGCTCAGATCCCACATCAGGGCAAGGAAAAACTCAACCCAATGGGATGACAATGAGAAACCTTGGAGAGGACCGCAGATGTGGGGACCCCCGCCCTGGGCGACCGGTGCAATGGACGTCGAGTGGATCTAGCATAATATTGTGAGAGTCCAGTCCATAGTGGATCTAACATAATAGTGAGAATCCAGTCCATAGTGGATCTAACATAATAGTGAGAGTCCTGTCCATAGTGGATCTAACATAATAGTGAGAGTCCTGTCCATAGTGGATCTAACACAATAGTGAGAGTCCTGTCCATAGTGGGTCTAACATAATAGTGAGAGTCCAGTCCATAGTGGATCCAACATAATAGTGAGAGTCCTGTCCATAGTGGATCTAACACAATAGTGAGAGTCCAGTCCATAGTGGATCTAACATAATAGTGAGAGTCCAGTCCATAGTGGATCTAACATAATAGTGAGAGTCCTGTCCATAGTGAATCTAACATAATAGTGAGAGTCCAGTCCATAGTGGATCTAACATAATAGTGAGAGTCCAGTCCATAGTGGATCTAACATAATAGTGAGAGTCCTGTCCATAGTGGATCTAACATAATAGTGAAAGTCCAATCCATAGTGGATCTAACATAATAGTGAGAGTCCAGTCCATAGTGGATCTAACATAATATTGTGAGAGTCCAGTCCATAGTGGATCCAACATAATAGTGAAAGTCCAGTCCATAGTGGATCCAACATAATAGTGAGAGTCCAGTCCATAGTGGATCCAACATAATAGTGAGAGTCCAGTCCATAGTGGATCTAACATAATAGTGAGAGTCCAGTCCATAGTGGATCTAACATAATATTGTGAGAGTCCAGTCCATAGTGGATCCAACATAATAGTGAAAGTCCAGTCCATAGTGGATCCAACATAATAGTGAGAGTCCAGTCCATAGTGGATCTAACATAATAGTGAGAGTCCAGTCCATAGTGGATCCAACATATTAGTGAGAGTCCAGTCCATAGTGGATCTAGCATAATAGTGAGAGTCCAGTCCATAGTGGATCTAACATAATAGTGAGAGTCCTGTCCATAGTGGATCTAACATAATAGTGAGAGTCCAGTCCATAGTGGATCTAACATAATAGTGAGAGTCTAGTCCATAGTGGATCTAGCATAATAGTGAGAGTCCAGTCCATAGTGGATCTAACATAATAGTGAGAGTCCAGTCCATAGTGGATCTAACATAATAGTGAGAGTCCAGTCCATAGTGGATCTAACATAATAGTGAGAGTCCAGTCCAGTCCATAGTGGATCTAGCATAATAGTGAGAGTCCAGTCCATAGTGGATCTAACATAATAGTGAGAGTCCAGTCCATAGAGGGGCCAGCAGGAGACCATCGCGAGCAGAGACAGGTCAGCAGCGCAGAGACGTCCCCAACCCCGGGTCCCGACGTGTTAGCTTATTAGCTAACGATGCTAGCTTGAGCACATTACGATAGCATGTACAAATATGCATGAAAACACTCCTTCAGGCGTCACACATGGGACGCTTTAGTGAGTAAGAATTGTTGTAGTTATATTGTAAAACTTACAAACATTGCTTAGAGCAATGAATGAGGAATTCATGCGAGTAGAAACGCTATGGACAAATAGTAGACGAAATGGGATATACTTCCGGTTCAAGGAACAAAACAGGAAGTAGATTTGCAACCAACAAAAGAAGGCGCCATAGCACAAACAATAACACACCTTTTCAGTGTCTCTGTCGGTGGTTTATGAAAACTATTTGTTGAATACAATCAACGTTGCTTGGAGTGACGAATGAAGAATCCGAGGAGAAATGCTATGGACAAGTGGTAGACGAAACGGGATATACTTCCGGTTCAAGGAACAAAACAGGAAGTAGATTTGCAACAAACAAAAGAAGACGCCTTAGAACAAAAAATAGCACACCTTTTCAGTGTCTCTCGGTGTTTTATGAAAAACTATTTGTTGAATACAATCAATGTTGCTTGGAGTGACGAATGAAGAATCCATACGAGTAGAAGATGGAACGGCACTTGTACTTCCGGTAGAAAGCTCAGTCTAAACAGAAGGGCCATGCAGCACAGCAGCACCTGTCGTGAGTGAACTCGTCCAAAAGATGGCGCTATAGCACAAACGATAACACACCTTCTCAGTGTGTTTGCTTGGTTTGTTTTAAAACGACTTGCGTTCCATAAATCCATGAATTAGCTGCAGCGTTCTATAAGCCGCAGGGATCAAAGCGTAGTAAAAAAAAAAAAAAAAACAGTAGCGGCTTGTAGTCCGTAATTGACGGGAAATGTGAGCAGAGTACAGAAGTGCATTATGGGAAGATCTTGGCACCTCGGGATGTTCCTGCAGCCAACTCTGGAATTCCTTCAGGATGTGGGGCCCCAATGTGTGGCTCCGGCCCTTCTGCTTGCCTAGACAGCTCTCAAGGATGGTGAGGAAGGCATCCAGGGGATGGTTTTGAAGGTTTGAGAAGCCCTCCTTGGCTGTTGAGTGTAACTGCGGGGGGGACACAGAAGGAAGGAGCAAACATCAGCGTTCTGATTATTTACCCTATTTTGATCATTTCAATCATTTCTGGGACTGAGTTTTCCCGCGCATTGATTTCCGTTTCCATAGCAACGCACTTCAGACTCCTGGAAACACCTTCTTCAGCAAACAAACGTGTGTTTTCTAAATCATGGCAGACTTAGTGACAGGCAACAAAGACGACTATTTTTGGACAAATGAGGATTCACAACCTTATTTTTTTGAAGCTGAACATAAGGAGGATGAACTACCGCTTCTAGAAGCGAGCACGGAGGAAGAGTGAGAGGTTGGAGCAGACGGAAGAGGAGAGAGTGAGGTGAAAGTGACTTTTGACTCTGTAAATGTGGAATTTGGAGCCTAGCTTATTTGACATAAATGGAGTGGTTACCCAAATAAACCGGGAAAAAAAATTCCCCAAACGCACAACTGCCCATGGAGTGAGTCCCACTTTATATTGATCATGATACAGCCGTGTACAAACAAAACATGAAATAATACTTTACAGTATTTACATTGTTCATGTTATTCACTCAGTACAGATTGGTGTCCTATCACATTGTTGTGCATTACAAACTCAAACGTGTTTCATGTTGACGTAGAAGCTAGCTTATCTATTTCCGTAGTTAGCTTTTACGGCTAACACCGTAGCATATCGATTCCTTTGTGTTCACTCTTACAATAACAATGTTGCTACAGTTTGGTTATTATACAGGTTACAGAACGTAAATGAATTATTGTTGACGCTTTTTGAATGCATTTTTAAAGTGATTTACAGGTAGAATTGAGTGCTAACATTAGCTGCATTGCTAGCCAATAGGAACTAGCCAATTTTTACAAGTTAGAAAGCGGAAAAAACTAATTGTTTATTCTTGTCTCTCATAATGATTGTGAACGATAGGCAAAATTCCCCCTATAAGTGCAGTTCCCCTTTAAGAATGATAAATGGGAGTTAAAACTATGGACTTCGTTGAGCTGCCACGAGGGTTACAGTTGGACCCCGGAACAGATCAAACTCAATTCACATAATTTCCTGGGCATAAAATTATTCTAAAATCAAACAAATTCTGACTTTCTAGCAATTCCTTGTGTGGGACGTGTGTTTGTCGCACTAGCCCAAGCACACACACACACACACATCACCACACATCAGACATGCATATGGGGTCCCGACTTAAGAATGTAAACTTTGGCTTTAGAAAGTTCCTTCAGGAGAAAATAATATCTGTGTGAGAATGTCTAGCTGCCGCCTACTAATTTGCCCAGCAGATGTCATTCACTCAATATCCTCCTCACACACATCTCAAGTTCATTCGGTGCAAATTCCTTCCTTCCTACCGACAGCCACTCTGCTTTCCTCATTAACACACACACACACACACACATAAACACACACACACACACACACATACTCTCTTGTATTTGTTACCTTCTTGAGGCCTTCGAAAAATGCCTACCTCTTAAGGACCACCCTTTCTAGGTATATAAATATTTGTATTTACAACATTTAGGGATGTCCGATAATGGCTTTTTGCCGATATCCCGATATTGTCCAACTCTTTGATTACCGATATCAACCGATACCAATATATACCATACTTGCCAACCCTCCCGGATTTTCCAGGAGACTCCCGAAATTCAGCGCCTCTCCCGAAAAACTCCCGGGACAAATTTTCTCCCAAAAATCTCCCGAAATTCAGGCGGAGCTGGAGGCCACGCCCCTTCCAGCTCCATGCAAACCTGAGTGACGTGTCGACAGCCTGTTTTCACGTCCGCTTTCCCACAATACAAACAGCGTGCCTGTCCAATCACGTTATAACTGTAGAATGATGGAGGGCGAGTTCTTGATTTCTTATGTGGGTTTATTGTTAGGCAGTTTCATTAACGTCCTCCCAGCGCGGTAACAACACACAACAACAGCAGTCACGTTTTCGTCTACCGTAAAGCACTTCGTCTGCCGTAAACAGCAATGTTGTGACACTCTTAAACAGGACAATACTGCCATCTACTGTACATGCATATGTGACAATAACATCTACTGTACATGCATATGTGACAATAACATCTACGGTTTTTAGAGAGTGCAGTGCACAACTGCGCACACAACAAGGAGACGAAGCAGAATGCATCATCAGAGAGGGTGTTCAGCATGGTTAGAAAAATAGTGACAGAGAATAGAACAAGGATGGACAATTCAACCCTTAACTCAACAATGAGTAGATGAGTGTTATGTGTGTGTATATGTGTAAATAAATGAACACTGAAATTCAAGTATTTCTCTTATTTTTATATATATATATATATATATATATATATATATATATATATATATATATATATATATATATATAGCTAGAATTCACTGAAAGTCAAGTATTTCTTATATGTATATATATATATATATATATATATATATATATATATATGAAATACTTGACTTGGTGAATTCTAGCTGTAAATATACTCCTCCCTTCTTAACCACGCCTCCGACCACGGTTGGCAAGTATGATGTATACAGTTGTGGAATTAACACATTATTATGCCTAATTAGGACAACCAGGTATGGTGAAGATAAGGTCCTTTTAAAAAAAAATTATAAAATAAAATAAGATAAATAAATTTAAAAAAAATTATTGAATAAAAAAGAAAGTAAAACAATATGAAAACAGTTACCTAGAAACTAGTAATTAATGAAAATTAGTAAAATTAAGTGTTAAAGGTTAGTACTATTAGTGGACCAGCAGCACGCACAATCATGTGTGCTTACGGACTGTATCCCTTGCAGACTGTATTGATATATATTGATATATAATGTAGGAACCACAATATTAATAACAGAAAGAAACAACACTTTTGTGTGAATGAGTGTAAATGGGGGAGGGAGGTTTTTTGGGTTGGTGAACTAATTGTAAGTGAATCTTGTGTTTTTTATGTTGATTTAATAAAAATTAAAAAAAATATATACAGATGAAAAAAGGGCAATAAGATTAAAAAAGGCAATACCAATAAGAAAGGCAGGCACCAATAAAAAGGCAGATAGCGGTGAAAAAAGACTAATACCAATAAAAAAGGGTGATATCGATGCAAAAAATGCCAATACAGATGAAATAAGGCAGACACCGATGAAAAAAGGGCGATACCAATAAAGAAGGCTGATACAGATAAAAAAGGGCGATATCGATGAAAAAAATGCAATACCGGTGAAGAAGGGCGATACCAATAAGAAAGGCAGACACCGATAAAAAGGCCGATATTGGTGAAAAAAGGCTAATACCAATAAAAAGGGTGATACCAGTGAAAAAATGACGATACCGATGAAAGAAGGCTGACACCGATGAAAAAAGGGCGATACCAATAAAGAAGGCTGATACAGATTAAAAAAAGGGCGATATTGATGAAAAAAGGGGCGATACCAGTGAAGAAGGGCGATACCAATAAGAAAGGCAGACACCGATAAAAAGGCAGATACCGGTGAAAAAAGGCTAATACTGATAAAAAGGGTGATACCGATGGAAAAAATGCCAATACCGATGAAAGAAGGCTGGCACCGATGAAAAATGGGCGATACCAATAAAGAAGGCTGATACAGATAAAAAAAGGCCGATATCGATGAAAAAAGGGCGATACCGGTGAAGAAGGGCAATACCAATAAAGAAGGCAGATACGGATTAAAAAAGGCAGATACCGATGAAAAAGGGTGATACGGATTTTAAAAAGGGGTGATACTGATGAAAAAAGACCAATACGGATGGAAAAAAGGCGATATGGATAAAAAAGGTCGATACCGTCAAAAAAAGGATGATACAGATAAAAAAGGTGTGATACCAATGAAAAAGGGCAATACCGATTAAAAAAGGTCGATACGGATAAAAAAAAAGGTTGATACCAATGAAAAGTGGGTGATACGGATAAAAAAAAGGGGCGATGCGGTTAAAAAAAGGGCAATACCGATGAAAAAAGGGCGATAGGGATAAAAAAGGTTGATACGGATATAGGCAAACATGTCAAATATCGGCGGTGGAGGTCTGTTCCTTCCTCTCCCGATGCGTGTGATACATCAAAGCAGCTTGTGTCAATACTTGACTCTCACCGTCTGCAGGTCCAAGTGGCTCCACAGTTGGGTGATCTGGTCTCTCAGCTGGTCCGGGTCCAGACCTGCGGGGATAACGCACACGTTAGCTGGGCTTTCATTGCGACCTCTGACCTGTGGAGCCGCCAAGGAGCCAGAAGGAAATGGAGTGGGTGGATATTGTTGGCCTGGGGAGACACCGGATAGCTTCTGAAATACAAGATGTCATCTCCTGACTCTCACTTGCACCTTCTCCTCGCTTGCTCGGGATTTTTACTCTGACATTCATGCATTATCATTAATATGATTATTATTATCAATATTAATATTTCTATTGTTAATAATATTAACATTGTGCAATTTGTACTGTGACCGGGCAGCAGGGGACATTCATGCATTATTATTATTATTATTATTATTATTATGTAGAGGGCATTCATGAATTATTATTATTATGATGATGATGATGTAGGAGACATTCATGCATTATTATTATTATTATTATTATTATTATTAAGTAGGGGACATTCATGCATTATTATTATTATTATTATTATATAGGGGGCATTCATTAATTATTATTATTATTATTATTATTATGATGATGATGATGTAGGGGACAGTCATGCATTATTATTATTATTATTATTATTATGTAGGGGACATTCATGAATTATTATTATTATGATGATGATGATGATGATGTAGAGGACATTCATGCATTATAATTATTATCATTATTATTACGTCGGGGACATTCATGCATTGTCATTATAATAATAATTATTATTATTATATAGAGGACATTCATGAATTATTATTATTATGATGATGATGATGATGATGATGATGATGATGATGTATATTATGTGATCCCCAACCTTTTTGTAACTGCGGACCAGTCAACGCTTGAAAATTTGTCCCACGGACATAAAAAAATACAATCATGTGTGCTTACGGACTGTTTTTTGGGTTGGTGCACTAATTGTAAGTGTATCTTGTGTTTTTTTATGTTGATTTAATAAAAAATTAATTTATTTTATTTTTATTTTTTTATTTTCTTGTGCGGCCCGGTACCAATCGATCCACGGACCGGTACCGGGCCGCGGCTCGGTGGTTGGGGAGCACTGATGCAGGGGACATTCATGCATTATTATTTTTATTATATAGATGACATTCATGCATTATTATTATGATGATGATGATGATGATGATGTAGGGGACATTCATGCATTATTATTATTATTATTATTATTATTATTATTATTATTATTATTATGTAGGGTACATTCATGCGTTATTATTATTACGTAGGGGCATTCATGCATCATTATTATTATCATTATCATTATGTAGGGGACATTCATGAATTATTATTACTATTATGATGATGATGTAGGGGACATTCATGCATTATTATTATCATTATTATCATTATGTAGGGGACATTCATGCATTATTATTATTAATATTATTATGTAGGAGACATTCATGCATTATTATTATAATTATTATTATGTAGGAGACATTCATGCATTATTATTATAATAATTATTATTATTATGTAGGGTACATTCATGCATTATTATTATTATTATTATTATTATAATTATTATTATTATAATTATGTAGGGGACATTCATGCATTATTATTATTATTATTATTAATAATATTATGAAGGGGACATTCATGCATTATTATTATTATTATTATTATTATTATTATTATTATTATTATTATTATTATCATTATCATTATAATTATTATTATGTAGGGGACATGTATGCATTATTATTATTATTATTATTATTATTATGAAGGGGACTTTAATGCATTATTATTATTATTATTATTATTGTTATTATTATTATTATTATTATTATCATTATAATTATTATGTAGGGGACATTTATGCATTATTATTATTATAATTATTATTATGATGATGAAGGGGACATTCATGCATTATTATTAATATTATATAGAGGACATTCATGCATTATTATTATTATTATATAAAGGACATTCATGCATTATTACTATTTGGATGATGATGATGATGATGTAGGGGACATTCATGCATTATTATTATTATTATTATTATTATTATGTAGGGTACATTCATGTGTTATTATTATTACGTGGGGCATTCATGCATCATTATTATTATCATTATCATTATGTAGGGGACATTCATGAATTATTATTATTATTATGTAGGAGACATTCATGCATTATTATTATAATTATTATTATGTAGGAGACATTCATGCATTATTATTATAACTATTATTATTATTATGTAGGGTACATTCATGCATTATTATTATTATAATTATTATTATTATAATTATGTAGGGGACATTCATGCATTATTATTATTATTATTATTAATACTATGAAGGGGACATTCATGCATTATTATTATTATAATTATTATTATAATTATTATCATTATAATTATTATTATGTAGGGGACATGTATGCATTATTATTATTAGTAGTAGTATTATTATTATTATTATGAAGGGGACATTAATGCATTATTATTATTATTATTATTATTGTTATTATTATTATTATTATTATCATTATAATTATTATGTAGGGGACATTTATGCATTATTATTATTATAATTATTATTATGATGATGAAGGGGACATTCATGCATTATTATTAATATTATCATTATTATCATTATATTTATTATTATTATGTAGGGGACATTCATGCATTATAATAATTATTATTATGATGTAGGGGACATTCATGCATTATTATTAATATTATCATTATTATCATTATATTTATTATTATTATGTAGGGGACATTCATGCATTATAATTATTATTATTATGATGTAGGGGACATTCATGCATGCCACCAATAACAAAAGGGAATGATGCACTTTTGTGATATCTGTATCCGCCGCATCAACTTTCTGACCCTTTAGGCCGTGTGGGCTCCACCGTACCTGACATCACCACCTCCCCCGACCCCCACCGCCCTTCCTCCTTCCCAGGGCTTGCTTTCCTGTTCTGCGCTCCCTCCCTGGCAGCGGCAGCCTCTCTCCGTTTGGTCTCGGATTTCCCCAGGAAAGGACCACGATGGTGTAAAAAATAAAAGCCTTCCTGGGAAAGCAGGCCCAATAAAGGCCTGTCCACACGCTGGAAGCCTCGTGCATCCTTTAACTTGTAGCGACATTAAAGTAACGCCATTAAAACAAACAAAAACAGAAAACGTTGCAATGTAGACTAAGAACACAAAGATGCCATGCAGGCTGTTTTTTCTTTAAAACTGTCATTGCTCAAAAATAATAATGACTCAAAATCAATGTTATGAATTATTGACATTTTTAAAGCTCCAATGACTTCACATCAAATTGTCCACCTTGAAATATTTTTTGGGGAAAATATTGCATATGTTGACATCTAAAAAAAAAGTTTTATTTGGAAAAAAAAGGCATAAAACTAACAAACAACATCACAAAAATGTGAAAAATGTCCCTAAGAACGTTAGTGGGGGTTTTCAAACTGTCATTGCTCTAAAAATAATAATGACTGAAAATCAATGTTATGAATTATCGACATATTTTAGGCTCCGATTACTTCATATCAAATATTACACTTGAAATCATTTTTGGGCAAAACATTGCAAAAGTGCATAAAGCAAACAAAAAAAACCTTGTAATTGACAGAAATATATTAAGTGTTGTTAAAAGTAAAAATAAATAAATAAATGTATGCTTTTTTTTAACACTTTTAAGAGTGGGGCCCCTTTGAGTTCCCAAGAACGTTAAAAAACTAACAGTCATTGCTCAAAAAATAATAATGGATCAAAATCAATGTTGTTATGAATTATTGACCTATTTAAGGTTCCAATTACATCACATTAAATATTACACTTTGAAATACGTTTTGGGGAAAATATTGCACATGTTGGGTGTTTGCCATATAAAAAACTAAGTTTTATTTGAAAAACGCCATAAAACTAACAATTAAAATAAAATAAAAAACATTTTAAAAAAAAATATAAAAAACATACAATCAACAGTGGGAACTGAAGTTGATCTAGAGATTTAAGGGTTGGAAAAAATACAAATATAATAATGTACGACTTATTTTTAACACTTTTATGAGTGGGGGCCTTTCGGGTCCCTAAGAAAGTTAGTGGGTTTTTTAAAACTGTCATTGCTAAATTAAAAATTAATAAAATAAGGACTGAAAATCAATGTTGTTATGAATTATTGACATATTTAAGGCTCCAATTACTTTGCAGCAAATATTCTACTTTGACATATTTTGGGGGGAAAATATTGTATATTTTGGGTGTTTGCAATATAAAAGACTATGTTTTATTGAACAAAAAGGCATAAAAAAATAAAACAATCGTCGGTTGAATCTGAAATTGATGTAGAAATTTAAGCATTAAAAAATACAAATAAAATAATGTATTACCGGTACTTTTTTAAATCTAATTTGGTAGTTATACACCTATGAATCAAATATTAAGTTATTTTTTGAAATTTTGCCAATTATTCACAATCCTTCTGTAAGACAAGAACACATGTTTTTCTTTTGTTATGCATTCTAACTCATACAATATGGCAAGTAAGAGGTGGCTTACAATGCAGCTAATAGGAGTACAGTATTCCCCTCTAAAAAAAAACATCCAAAAAGTGCCAACAATACTACATTTACATGTCGTGACCTTAATATTAACCAAGTATTAGCCATATTGTTAACGCATGTTAATGTTTAGCATGTTAACGTTAGCATTCTAGGTTTTTTTACCTATTTTGGTGGGTTTATACCTCAGAATCAAATGAGTTATTTCTTTGGAATGTATTTGGAATTCTGCCTATCATTCACAATCCTTATGTAAAACAAGAACACATATGTTCTTATTTTTTTTGGCATTCTAACTTGTAAAATATGGCAAGTAAGAGGTGGCTAATAATGCAGATAAAAAGAGTACATTATTCCCCTCTAAAAAAAAAACTAAAACCGCCAAAAATTATACATTTACATGTCGTGACCTGAATAATAATCATGTATTAGCCATATTAACACATGTAAACTGTTAGCATGTTATTGTTAGCATTCTAATTGTTTTTACCTACTTTGTTATACACTTATGAATCAAATAGTAAGTTATAATTTGAAATGTTGCCCATCTTTCACAATCCTTATGTAAGAGAAGAACACGTTTATATTTTGTTATGCATTCTAACTCGTAAAATATGGCAAGTAAGAGGTGGCTTACAATGCAGCTAATAGGAGTACAGTATTCCCCTCTAAAAAAACATCCAAAAAGTGCCAACAATACTACATTTACATGTCGTGACCTTAATATTAATCAAGTATTAGCAATATTGTTAACGCATGTTAATGTTTAGCATGTTAACGTTAACATTCTATTTTTTTTTACCTATTTTGGTGGGATTATACCTCAGAATCAAATGAATTATTTATTTGGAATTTATTTGGAATTCTGCCTATCATTCACAATCCTTATGTAAAACAAGAACACATATGTTTTTATTTTTTTATGCATTCTAACTCGTAAAATATGGCAAGTAAGAGGTGGCTTACAATGCAGCTAATAGGAGTACATTATTCCCCTTTAAAAAAACATCCAAAAAGTGCCAACAGTACTACATTTACATGTTGTGACCTTAATATTAACCAAGTATTAGCAATATTGTTAACGTAAGTTAACTTTTAGCATGTTAACTTTTAGCATGTTAACTTTTAGCACGTTAACGTTAGCATTCTAGTTTTTTTACCTATTTGGTGGGTTTATATCTCAGAATCAAATGAGTTATTTCTTTGGAATTCTGCCTATCATTCACAATCCTTATGTAAGACAATAACACACGTTTTTCTTTTGTTATGCATTCTAACTCGTACAATATGGCAAGTAAGAGGTGGTTTACAACGCAGCTAATACGACTACAGTATTCCCCTCTAAAACAACATCCCAAAAGTGCCAACAATACTACATTTACATGTCGTGACCTTAATATTAACCAAGTATTAGCAATATTGTGAACGCATGTTAACTGTTAGCATGTTATCGTTAGCAACGAGAGCAGACATTGTTCAGTAAGTGATTGTTTTATTATGTTTGCATATCTTGTTTAGCACTTAGCAATACTGCTACATGCTGCTTAGTGTTTGACTAAAGCTGCATCTGTTCAGCACAGAGCTTCTAAAACTTGTAGATCATCCTCCTTAAATTCAACATCAAAAATAAAAGTTTCTGGATAATCATTTGTCCCAAACTAGTCTTTGTTGTCTCTCATCAAGTCTGCCATGATTAGTAGTCTTGTTGTTGTTGAAGGGAAAAATGAACGTTGTGAAATTAATACACTTAAAATGATGAAAATATGTAAATATTACATGTTATCATGAATGTTACTAGATACTACATATATACTTACAGCGTGTATATAAAACCTTGATGGAGGTTTTTAGAGCGTTTTACAGGCGGAATAGAGCGACTCTAATTGGCTCCATTGTTCGCTGACTTTTACTAGCTTTTATTTACGTTTAGAATGCATGTAAAAAAAACATGTGTTCTTGTCTTACATAAGGATCGTGAATGGTATGCAAAATCCCCCTCAAGAAGTGCAGTTCCCCTTTAAATGTGACAAAAGTGTTGTCGTCTTACACCGTGTGGATTATTCCGGGCAAAATGAGGCGAAAAACAATACGAGTCA
>NC_084558.2:48128327-48150827 GCF_033978685.3 Nerophis lumbriciformis | reverse complement strand
TACATTTTTTTTCTTTCCATGATGGCAGGTGAGGCACCTGCCTCTAGTGACTGCTCGTCACTGATGTATATCCATCCATCTTCTTTCGCTTATCCGAGGTCGGGTCGCGGGGGCAGCAGCCTAAGTGTCACACCGCGATGAGGGAAGTCTTGTCTTGGTTTTTTCTGTCTTGTGATTTGCATGTTTTATTTTGAAAAGCAACTCCTCTTGTTGCAGATCACGGGTCCTTCCTCTTGTGTCACCAGTCTGACGTCATCCCTGACCCTTGATTGTTTCCACCTGTTTCCCATTACCCTCATGTTTCATATAAGCCCATGCCTCCCCTTGTTCTGTGCCAGATTGTCTCGAGCTTTCGTGCCTGTCTAGCATCCATGTTCATGTTCATGTCCATGCCTTGCCTCGTCCCACGTCTACTTCCTTCATACTTGCCAACCCTCCCGGATTTTCCGGGAGACTCCCGAAATTCAGCGCCTCTCCCGAAAACCTCCCGGGACAAATTTTCTCCCGAAAATCTCCCGAAATTCAGGCGGAGCTGGAGGCCACGCCCCCTCCAGCTCCATGCGGACCTGAGTGACGTGTTGACAGCCTGTTCACACGTCCGCTTTCCCACAATATAAACATCTAATGATGGAGGGCGAGTTCTTGGTTTCTTATGTGGGTTTATTGTTAGGCAGTTTCATTAATGTCCTCCCAGCGCGGTAACAGCACACAACAACAGCAGTCAAGTTTTCGTCTACTGTAAAGCAGTTCGTCTGCCGTAAACAGCAATGTTGTGACACTCTTAAACAGGACAATACTACCATCTACTGTACATGCATATGTGACCCACCCATAATGTGTCCCATTTTTGTGTTGATTTATTTATTTTATTTTGTGGTTTGAATTCGTTTTTGGACCTGTCATTACACATTTATCAGTATTCACATTGGTCAGTAGGGGGCAGTAGGGCGTTTCTTCCCAATTGAATGCTATCACCTGCAGACCGGAAGTGTCTTGTCATTCTGATGAGAGCGACCAGTCTGTGAACAATTGAAACGTCCTGTGTGCTTTTTCCTCCTGTATAACAGGTTCGTTTTGGTGAATCAACTCACTGAATAATATCTACGTGATCTTTATAAGTTTAAGTACACATTCTGACGGTGGAGCCTAACTCTAAAGTGTTTGTGAGTTGTAGTTTGTATTTGTGAATGAATCCAGTGCACAGCTGCAGTAATCAATACAAAAAGGCGACGTGAGTGCGCAATGTTTATATAGGAACTTCTGATCCTAATTCAGACTCCCAAATTAGAGCTCCCGTTTTCTTATTGATTTTATAATGTATATTTGTATAATGTGTGTATTCTGAAATAGTGACAGAGAATAGAACAAGGATGGACAATTCAACCCTTAACTCAACAATGAGTAGATGAGTGTTATGTGTGTGTATATGTGTAAATAAATGAACACTGAAATTCAAGTATTTATTTTATATATATATATATATATATATATATATATATATATATATATATATATATATATATATATATATATATATATACATACATATATATATATATGTAATAATATATATATATATATATATATATATATATATATATATATATATATATATATATATATATATATAGCTAGAATTCACTGAAAGTCAAGTATTTCTTATATATATCTTAACCACGCCCCCAACCACGCCCCCCTCCCGAAATCGGAGGTCTCAAGGTTGGCAAGTATGAGGTTGGCAAGTATGATCATTGGTACTTTAACATTATAATAAAAAATATGTACGGTCTGGGATAAGTTAAAAAGGCAGACAATTTAAGAGGGGGTTTAAAAACACAGTTTTATCCACAAAATCGTAATTAAAGTGAACGATTTGTAATGTCAGTGCTGTTGTGGGTAGACGATAAACCGGAAATGATAGTTAGGAACTCGTGTTTGCCCCGTCGCCATTTGAGAGTGGCACACCCAAGTAGCCGTGAAGTTGATGTTGTTGTCATTTACTGCTCCAGCAGCTCTTCTGTCCTGGTTCTTTCCCCCCGGCTCTGGGAGCGTGGCGCTGGGGAGGAGAGTGTCCCACACCGGTGGCCCGCCTGGGTGGATACTTTAGTCTCACCGGGCAACTTTTGTTTTCTGGCATTTTTACAGCAAGGCGAGCTAACACGGCTAGCTGAGCAGCGATGGAGTGGCGGAGCAACAACGCCGACGGTGAGCCTCCTTGGCCGGCGACGGGCGGTGGAAGTGTGGGCCCCACCCCGCAGGTACACTACTCACATTGTGGACAATTTTTAGTTTAAAGCAAACTGATGACATTTGCCTGCTTGTGTACTGTACTATTGAATTTTATAGTGGCTGACATTCTGCGGTGGTCTATTTTGGACTTGCATCCTTCTAATCCCCCCAGGTGCCACATATTCCCAGACAGCAAGATAATATACTGGCTGTATCGAGTCAGGTTTTATTTTTAGTCCTTGCAAACTCCCCCTTAGATGATGAAAGGTCTATAGGGGTCATAAAAGCTTTCAAGTCCCAAAATAAAAGTAAAAGAAACCGAATTTTTGGGTGTAATAATCCAGTGGTTCTCAACCTTTTTTCAGTGTTGTACCCCCTGTGAACATTTTTTTAATTCAAGTACCCCCTAATTAAAGAAAAGCATTTTTGGTTGAAAAAAATAGATAAAGAAGTAAAATACAGCACTATGATAAATAAATAATGATAAATGGGTTGTACTTGTATAGCGCTTTTCTACCTTCAAGGTACCGTATTTTCCGCACTATAAGGCGCACCTAAAAACCACAAATTTTCTCAAAAGCTGACAGTGCGCCTTATAACCCGGTGCGCTTTATATATGGATAAATATTAAGATTCATTTTCATAAAGTTTAGGTCTCGCAACTACGGTAAACAGCCGCCATCTTTTTTCCCCGTAGAAGAAGCGCGCGGTGCATGCTGGGATATGTGACGTTTCATTTCCATTTGTGTGTTTATGTAAAGACCCCAAAATGGCTCCTATTAAGTGTGTTGTCTGTCTAATTATAAATAATGCAGACGAGGCGTGTTAACTGAGTTCTCAACGTTTACTCACAGCGTGCTCATAACCACATTCTAACTGCCAGCATACAACGCTTCTCAGGGCTACCGCGCATGCTCGTAACTATCGTTGCATGCTGGGTAGTGTAGTTGTTATATTTGCTAGCTCATAACAGCACATTGAGAGACACGCTTACGCGCTTAATTCAATACTCGCCGTCATTCCGGGTGGATTGACAAAAGACCTCCAGCCGCTAGATATTGGTGTCAACAGGGCATTCGAAGCTAGACTGCTAACTGCGTGGGAACAATGGATGACAGAAGGCGAACACACCTTCACTAAGACGAGGAGGCAGCGCCAGACGACGCCAACATCTGCCAGTGGATCGTAAATTTGCCCAACTTTTCACTTCGGACACCGAAGACGAAGGATTTACGAATGAAGAATAACTTCAGAAAGTGAGCGCTATGTTTATTTTGTGTGTTGTGACATTAACGTTCGAGCAACATTATGTTGCTATTGCTCTGCACTATTTTGAATTTTACTATGTTTGTGATTGCACATTTGCGTACATTTTGGGAGTGAACAGAGTTGTTAGAACGCTGGTTTTTAATATATTATTAAAGTTTGACTGACCTATCTGACTGTTTTTTTGACATTCCCTTTAGCGCAGCGTAGGCGCGGCTTATAGTCCGGGGCGGCTTATTGGTGGACAAAGTTATGAAATATGCCATTCATTGAAGGTGCGGCTAATAATCCGGTGCGCCTTATAGTGCGGAAAATACGGTACTCAAAGCGCTTTGACACTACTTCCACATTTACCCATTCACACACACAATCACACACTGATGGAGGGAGCTGCCATGCAAGGCGCTACCAGCACCCATCAGGAGCAAGGGTGAAGTGTCTTGCTCAGGACACAACGGACATGACGAGGTTGGAACTAGGTGGGGATTGAACAAGCGACCCTCGGGTCGCGCACGGCCACTCTTCCACTGCGCCACGCCGTCCCCAACATCAGTTTCTGATTTATTAAATATTATCACAATTTCAGAATTGTTAAAACCATTAAAAATCAGTTCCCAGTGGCTTATTATATTTTTCAAAGTTTTTTTCAAAGTTTTACCCATCACGCAATATCCCTAAAAAAAAAAGCTTCAAAGTGCCTAATTTTAACCACCCGTCCATTTTCCTGTGACGTCACATAGTGAAGCCAACACAAACAAACATGGCGGAAAGAACAGCAAGCTATAGCGACATTAGCTCGGATTCAGACTCGGATTTCAGCGGCTTAAGCGATTCAACAGATTACGAATGTATTGAAACGGATGGTTGTAGTGTGGAGACAGATAGCGAAGAAGAAACTGAAGCTATTGAGCCATATCGGTCTGAACCGTATGCAAGCGAAACCGACGAAAACGACACGACAGCCAGCGACACGGGAGAAAGCGAGGACGTTAACCAACGATTGGTATGTGTTTGTTTGGCATTCAAGGAAACTAACAACTATGAACTAGGTTTACAGCATATGAAATACATTTGGCAACAACATGCACTTTGAGAGTGCAGACAGCCCAATTTTCATCAATTAATATATTCTGTAGACATACCCTCATGTCAGCAGGCCAGGGAAGCTAGGGTTGATATTCTTCTCTTGATCATCTTCGGGACGGTGTGAGCCAAGACATCCAGGGGGGTTTAGCTCGCTCGTCTGCGGGAACAAACTGCCGCCATTGCTTGCCGCGCTACCGAGGTCCTTTGTCCCTGAATTGCTCACACACTCCGGCAGATTCAATGGGGGTCTGGCGGCAGATTTCTTTGACTTTATCGTTGGAAATGCATCTGCTTTGAGTGTCGCAGGATATCCACACATTCTTGCCATCTCTGTCGTAGCATAGCTTTCGTCGGTAAAGTGTGCGGAACAAACGTCCAATTTCTTGCCACTTTCGCATCTTTGGGCCACTGGTGCAACTTGAATCCGTCCCTGTTCGTGTTGTTACACCCTCCGACAACACACCGACGAGGCATGATGTCTCCAAGGTACGGAAAACAGTCAAAACGGAAAATAACAGAGCTGATTTGACTCGGTGTTTGAGAAAATGGCGGATTGCTTCCTGATGTGACGTCACGTTGTGACGTCATCGCTCCGAGAGCGAATATTAGAAAGGCGTTTAATTCGCCAAAATTCACCCATTTAGAGTTCGGAAATCGGTAAAAAAAATATATGGTATTTTTTCTGCAACATCAAGGTATATATTTTTTCTATTTATTTTATTTGTTTATTTTATTTAATTTTATTAAATTTCTCTGGTTAATTTTTCTGATATAAAGTAATTCAAGCGTACACACATACAATTTTGTATTCACATTTTTATTAAGTCCTGATTTTTATGATGGTTATATGATATATTTGTTATAACCATAAATCGTTTTATTCTTACTTAATTTGTGTGTATTTTTTCTATTGTTGAAATACTAAAATATTTTCTCGTTGAGAAAAAAATCAAAATTGGGATTTCACTGTCAAACTAGCATGGGGATATGGCATCACCTTATGGAATGTTTACAATAAAAACACTACAAAATAATTATAGCCAATATTTCAGAATACATTAATAACCAGTGTAATTATTGTGTACATTTAAATGATTCTGATCTACTTCTTATCTTGTAATTGCCACCAATAAATGTTTCCTTGATAAAAATATAAAATTATTGTATTTTCTGGATTATATAGCGTATATAAGCTGAACCCACTAAATTTTAGAAGAAAAAATATTTTTCTATATATTATCACCTGACTATAAGCCACAGATATATACGTTGTGAAATTAGTTATTTACACATAAATATTTTGTAAATATTTATTGACATACATTAATTGTTTCCAAACAATGTCTCTAACACGGCAGTAAAACGGCTGATCAAACAAAACAGAAGTCATGGTCATAGTCACACTAGCTGCGCAAGCTCGCTCTCCAATCAGCTAAATAGACTCAATAACTCCACGGCGACATTTTGGTGAATTTACTGAGGAATTTGTGAAACTGGAACAATACAAAAAGAATGCCATTGTAAGTTAATAATACTAACATAGACACTTGTATACGTGTAAGCATATTAGCTAACGATGCTAGCTTGATTACATTACGATAGCACGTACAAATATGCATGAAAACACTCCTACAGACATCACACGTTGGATGTTTAGTAAGTAAGAATTGTTTTAGTTACATTGTAAAACTTAAAGACGTTGCTTGGAGTGATAAATGAAGAATCCATGCCGGTATAAACGCTGTGGACGGCTAGAAGACTGAACAGCACTCTGGTTGGAGGGGGAAAAAATGCTTCCGGTAAATGGTAGGACAATGAGCAAACTCGTCCAAAATATGGTGCCATAGCACAAAACAATAACACACCTTTTCAGTGTCTTTGTTGTTGTTGTTTTTTTGCTATTTGCATTATTGTCGTCAGCGAAGAGAAATCCATAAGTTAGCCTCACCGTTTTATAAGCCGCAGGGTTCAAAGTGTGGAAAGAAAGTAGCGGCTTATAATCCAGAATTTAAATTAATTAGAATAACGAGCCAGTTTTTTTGAAGGGCTCCTTTTGATTGATTGATTGAGACAGTACATATTCCGTATAATTGACCACTAAATGGTAACACCCCAATAAGTTTTTCAACTTGTTTAAGTCGGGGTCCACGTTAATCAATTCATGGTAAAAACTAAGGCGTTGTCGGCGTTGCCTAAAGATCGGGCTTCCTTCAAAGAGCCATGAACCCCATCTTCAGTTCATTCAGCTGTTGTGTCCTCGCAGAGCGAGAGAGACAGATGCATGATGGGACTCTGGCTTCATTTGTGCAGACATCCCCGTGTGCCTGCGCCACGCCGTCCGTCTGCCAGAGCCCGCAGTGCTGCGTGAAGACCCCCATCGTGTCCAGCTGGACGCTGGCCGAAGTCCAGGACCGCCTGTGCTCTTTGAGCGTCCACTGCTCCGAGTCCCTGGAGCAGGAACGCGCCCGTACCCGGGCCTGCCCCGCGGAGCTGATCAACACCGAGGAGGAGTGGCGGCGCAAAGAGAGCATGTTGGGAGGAGGTCGGCAGCCTGGCCGCGGACTGGTGCTGGAAGCCGTCGGGAGTTGGGACGTTTTCGATAAGGTAGCTCCTGTCACAAATACCCAGTATTTCCCGTTTAGTGATGGCGTGTGCGCTTTCACTCCAGAAAGTACAAGGCATCTATTTGGAGTATTCAAGGGGAGAGATCGACCGATTATATGTGCCCATATATGGCATTTGGATGTACAAAATGCAAAAAAGTATTTAGTCAGCCACCAATTGTGCAAGTTCAGTTTCATCATAGGTAAAAACCTGCTCAGTGGCCTTGTGGTTAGAGCAGGGGTCGGCAACTCAAAATGTTGAAAGAGCCACATTGGACCAAAAATACAAAAACAAACCTGTCTGGAGCCGCAACAAATTAAAAGCCATATTGCATACAGATAGTGTGTCATGAGATATACATTGAATTGAGATGACTTAAAGGAAACTAAATGACCTCAAATATAGCTACAAATTAGGCATAATGATGCAATATGTACATATAGCTAGCCTAAATAGCATGTTAGCATCGATTAGCTTGCAGTCTTGCAGTGACCAAATATGTCTGATTAGCACTCCACACAAGTCAATAACATCAACAAAACTCACCTTTGTGCATTCATGCACAACGTTAAAAGTTTGGCGGACAAAATGAGACAGAAAAAGAAGTGGCATAAAACACGTCCTCGAAAGTCGGAGAAAGTTGTGCATGTAAACAAACTACGGTGAGTTCAAGGACCGCCAAAATTAGTAGGACAAAACGGCGCTCGCCAAATACTTGAGTCAGTGAAGCACGTTTAATATAAACCAGTGGTTCTCAAACTTTTTTTGTCATCCCCCACTTTGGACAAGGGGGAGTTTTCAAGCCCCACCTGCCCCCATCGCCCCAACAGAACGCTAATGCCAAGCTTTAACATTTTCAAATGTATTGAACATCAAGTTGTATACATTCAAACTCAATAACATAAAATAACATCAAGTTCAATAATAAATAAAATAACTGTGCAGCTGTGGTATAACTTGCATCAAGTTCAATAATAAATAAAATAACTTCCATCAAGTTCAATAAATAAAACAAAAGTGTTATAACTTGCATCAAGTTCAATAATAAATCAAAAAAAGTGTTATAACTTGCATCACGTTCAATAATAAATCAAAACAAGTGTTATAACTTGCATCAAGTTCAATAATAAATCAAATAAAAGTGTTATAACTTGCATCAAGTTCAATAATAAATCAAATAACTTGCATCAAGTTCAATAATAAATCAAAAAAGTGTTATATCTTGCATCAAGTTCAATAATAAATCAAAAAAGTGTTATAACTTGCATCAAGTTCAATAATAAATCAAATAAAAGTGTTATAACTTGCATCAAGTTCAATAATAAATCAAAAAATTGCATCAAGTTCAATAATAAATCAAAAAAAGTGTTATAACTTGCATCAAGTTCAATAATAAATCAAAAAAGTGTTATAACTTGCATCAAGTTCAATAATAAATAAAACAAAAGTGTTATAACTTGCATCAAGTTCAATAATAAATCAAAAATGTGTTATAACTTGCATCAAGTTCAATAATAAATCAAATAAAAGTGTTATAACTTGCATCAAGTTCAATAATAAATCAAATAACTTGCATCAAGTTCAATAATAAATCAAAAAAGTGTTATAACTTGCATCAAGTTCAATGCTAAATAAAACAAAAGTTTTATAACTTGCATCAAGTTCAATAATAAATCAAATAAAAGTGTTATAACTTGCATCAAGTTCAATAATAAATCAAATAACTTGCATAAAGTTCAATAATAAATCAAAAAAAGTGTTATAACTTGCATCAAGTTCAATAATAAATAAAACAAAAGTGTTATAACTTGCATCAAGTTCAATAATAAATCAAAAATGTGTTATAACTTGCATCAAGTTCAATAATAAATCAAATAAAAGTGTTATAACTTGCATCAAGTTCAATAATAAATCAAATAACTTGCATCAAGTTCAATAATAAATAAAATAAAAGTGCCACTTTGCAATCTCTGCAAAAAAAAAAGGAGGAGTTATGCATTTGGCAAGACAGGGCAAGTGACAGCACTTTGCCCCAGGAGAGCCACTTTGCTTCACTGTGAAACAGCACGGCTGTATGATCAGCTCCCATTTCCTCACACAGTGCAGAGAACAGTCGCACTTTCAGTGGTCGTGTTTCGATCAAATTTACCGCGCTCACAACATCTGTTAAAACCTCATTGAGTTCGGGGCTGAGCTGCCTTGACGCGAGTGCTTCCCGGTGAATGACACAGTGTGTGCCCGTCAGATTTTTGTTTCTCTGCAGGCGCTGGCTCTGGCTCGACGACCTTTGAGGTGCGAGTCACAAATGTATATATTTGTATAATTGTGGTCCACACATTAGCCTGCTATCCATCCGCGCGAAAGTTTGTTCCGCTTAGCCCCGCCCCCATTAGTTACTGTTGCTATGTCTGTCAAACTTTCGCTCGTACCGAGAAATATAAAGCCTACAGTAAAAATAAGTACCGGTAATTTCCATTTATTTATATAGCGGATTTCACAGACAGAATCACAAAGTGATTTACAGTGTGTATAGAAAATGAAAGCATAGTAAAAAAAATAATGTAAGAATATAATAATAAAAAATAAAAAATTGAAAGTGAAATTTCCTCCCGTTCCTCGCGCCCCACCTGTCATGTCTCTATTCCCCACCAGTGGGGCGCGCCCCACACTTTGAGAAACGCTGGCCTAGCCAGTCTCCAGATCTCAACCCCATAGAAAATCTTTTGAGGGAGTTGAAAGTCCGTGTTGCCCAGCGACAGCCCCAAAACATGACTGCTCTAGAGGAGATCTGCATGGAGGAATGGTCCAAAATGTCATGTCTGTGTAATCATTAAGGCTGAAACGACGCGTCGACATAGTCGACGTCATCGGTTACGTAAATACGTCGACGCCATTTTTGTGCGTCGATGCGTCGCATATTTACGTCACACTACTGTCATGGCGGATCGCAAAGCAGACGGTGCGAGCGAGGGGAAAAAAGCACGCCAAAAGTCATCAAAAGTGTGGGAGTATTTCAATAAACGGCCTAATAATGTTGTTGTATGCACACTGTGTCAAGCGGAAATGGCCTATCATAGCAGCACAACGGCTGTGAACGAACATTTGAAAAGAAAACAGACAGCGTTCTTGCCATCACCATCAACTAGTCAATCGTCCGCGTGAGTATACGTTGTCATCATTACACAAAAACATGAATGTGTCATTTGTATCTGCGTTGTAAATTCATAAACTAAAGCACCGTTTCGCTCTGAGAGGTGCGTTTGGTGTGCCTGTTCAGTGTTTACAAAGACGCGCTCCTCTTTAACGCTGTGGAGAGGCGGGGCCGGCGAGCGAGCGGCGAGGTGGGGTGCGCCGGGAGCGACGCCGCAATCGTGCCCAGGTGCGCGATCCGCGCACCTGGGCACGATCATCCAATCTCCTCTCGCTGAAGAAAAGGGGAGCAGCAGAGAGAGAGGGAAGAGAGACTGGAAGGAGCCAGAGTGAAGCTGACGTGGAGCGAGAGAGGAGGAGAGCCAGAGACAGAGGACGACGAGCGAGCGAGGAAGAGGAGCTGAAAAGCGAGGAAAGAAAGAGAAAAGAGTTGGAAGAGAAAAGACTTTGTGTAAAATTAGAAGATTGTAAACCTGGCAAAGCCGTCTGCCGTTCAGTCTGTTGGTCCTGAAAGAACCCCACGGCATAAGACATGTCACAAACGCTAACGTTAATTAGTTGTGCAAATACCTTTTACAACATTAACAGTTACATATACTATGTACAAACGAACAATTAACTTTCACTTTAATCATACTATCATTGTTGTGTTATTAAGCAAAATAAGCAATACTTTTACTTTTGTTGAAATGTTTAAACTTGTTACAGAATATTTTGTTTTGCACTTTTTTGTATTGGATGTTTATCTTTATTTTTGCACATTTTAGCAAATAAGCAATACTTTTACTTTTGTTGAAATGTTTACATTGTTACAGATTATTTTCGTTTTGCACTTTTTTGTATTGGATGTTTATCTTTATTTTTGCACATTTTAAAGCAAAATAAACAATACTTTTACTTTTGAAATGCTTATACTATTGCAGAATATTAAGATTTGCACTGGGTGTTTACTTTTATATTTGCACATTAAAAAGCAAATAAGCTACTTTTAATTTTGTTAAATGTTAAAAGTTTTAAATGTTTACATTGTTACAGAATATTTTGTCATGTTGTTGTCAATGTTGACTGAGTGGCCATACTTTTTTTTTTTTGTAAATAAAAGCCATGCCTTTTGAAAAAACTGGCCTACATTTATTTTTTCATCTTTATTTAAAAAAAAAAAAAAATCGGTAAAAGGAAAAATAATCTATAGATTAATCGAAAAAAATAATCTATAGATTAACCGATTAATCGAAAAAAATAATCTATAGATTAATCGATAGAAAAATAATCGTTAGCTGCAGCCTTAGTAATCATGTTTTGTTTAGTTTAGTTATTGGACTCTTTAGTTTCTGGCATTTCACTCCCTTGTCTTGTTTCCATGGTTAGCCATTAGTTTCACCTGTTCCACGTTTGGACTCATTGTGCACTCTTGTTTGTCACCATAGCAACCCATTAGTTTTCACCTGCCCTCACGACTCACGCACCTGTCTTTAATCATGTCACTATTATTTAAACCCATTGTTGCCAGGAAGTCTCCCTGGCGACATCATACCCCTGTCACACTCTGTTTACCTCTGCGTACTTCATGCCCTGTCCAAGTAAGTTTTTTCGATTCATGCCACAGTTAGCGACTTTTGTTCATGTCCTTCGTTTTTTGCCCACGTGCAAGTATTGGTTTCATTTGTCAAGTTTGTACTTCCGCCTTGTGCGCGCCTTTAGTTTGTTCCTTTTGTTATAGTAAAATTAAATATGTCTTCACCTTCACGCCATGTCTGGTCCAAATGTTCATTTGCACCACGGGAGAAGAAACCACGCCACAGACCAAGTCCTGACACAAAATAGCAGCAACAGTGCGTGAAAACCTTGTGAAGACTTACAGAAAGCCTCTGTCAAAGTATTGAAATGAACTTTTGTTATTGACCAAATATTTAGCTTCCACCATCATTTGCAAATACATTCTTTAAAAAATCAGACTATGTGATTCTCTGGATTTTTTTTTCTCATTTAATCACTCATAATTGAAGTGTACCTATGATGAAAATTAAATCTTTGCACAATTGGTGACTGACTAAATACTTTTTTGCCACCACTCTACATCTGTATCGGCCTTTTATTTCTTTATTTTTTATTTTTTTTACTACATCAGCAGATACAATATATACACATATGCAGTGTTCTGAAAGTTACTTTTAAAAAGTAATTATAATTACCCGTTACTTAAAAAATATATATATATTGAATTACTTATGTAATTAGTCTTTAATGAAGAAGGAGAAGTCATTTATACGTTTAAAAAAAAAAATCTGGCTTTTGAGAGTTGTTTAATATAAGAACACACCTTTCTCACGTGCTGGTCGCCTACAATACGTCGTCTCTGCTTGCCCGTCAAAACTCCAATTTTTTACTGGGAAATCCAGTTTTTGTCCTTCTTTCCTGGCGTCTTCCTAGCCCCGTTCTGTTTGTTTTGTCTCCTGCAGCGATGGTGTCGCACGACAAGCCTCCGTCCGCATTACTCGCAGCGTGGGCTCGTTAAAGGAGCGCCACGAGTTTCATGTTTCGTCATTCCATCAAATAACGCCACAAGAGAAGGATGGACAGAAAAGATATCTCCACCAAAAATCCAAATTTTGTGTAAATATGTAGTGTGTGAATGTGATCCGTCCGCATTACTCGCAGCGTGGGCTCGTTAAAGGAGCGCCACAAGTTTCATGTTTCGTCACACCATCAAATAACGCCACAAGAGAAGGATGGACAGAAAAGATATCTCCACCAAAAATCCAAATTTTGTGTAAATATGTAGTGTGTGAATGTTGTCTGTCTATCTGTGTTGGCCCTGTGATGAGATGGTGACTTGTCCAGGGTGTACGCCGCCTTCCGCCCGAATGCAGTTGAGATAGGCTCCAGCACCCCCCACGAGCCCGAACGGGACAAGCGGTAGAAAATGGATGGATGGATGGATGTTGACAAATATGAGATGATTATATAAGTAAAGACCAGCAGGCAGCAGCTCACACATTCTCATACTTTATGTAACATCCAGGAAGAAATGTCAGCCATCTTGAAAAAATTCTCAATTATAATCTACCTCAGGGGTGTCAGACGTACGTAGTAAAATTAGTTTGCTACGTACAGTATAATTATTATACCAAATAATACTTTGCAAGAACCGGTTTGAATCGTGAATCAACTTGGAATCGAATCGTCACCCCAGGAATCGGAATCGGATCGAGTGGTGAGGTGCCCAAAGATTCACACCTGTAACTGCTAACTCTCCATAAAGTCAGCTTTACAGTTGCGTAATGACGTCAAGTGTGAAAATGCTTATTGGTTAATCGTTGTGTTTGACGCCGCCCCTTCTTATACGTCACTGTGGTCTTTGTCCACCAGAGTATCATCAACGTCCAAAATCAGCCTGCAGAGGCGGACGGCTGCGGGACGTCGCTACAAAAGGATGAGGAAGAGCTCCGGCACTTCGGTAAGTACCCCGCTACGCCAGGAGGGCACAAACTTTTCCCTCTGAGGGCCACAGACTGAGAAATCAAAGGAGATGGCGGCCATTTTTGTAGTTTTCACCTTTAAAGGGGAACATTATCACCAGACCTATGTAAGCGTCAATATATACCTTGATGTTGCAGAAAAAAGACCATATATTTTTTTAACCGATTTCCGAACTCTAAATGGGTGAATTTTGGCGAATTAAACGCCTTTCTAATATTCGCTCTCGGAGCGATGACGTCACAACGTGGCGTCACATCGGGAAGCAATCCGCCATTTTCTCAAACACCGAGTCAAATCAGCTCTGTTATTTTCCGTTTTTTTCGACTGTTTTCCGTACCTTGGAGACATCATGCCTCGTCGGTGTGTTGTCGGAGGGTGTAACAACACGAACAGGGACGGATTCAAGTTGCACCAGTGGCCCAAAGATGTGAAAGTGGCAAGAAATTGGACGGTTGTTCCGCACACTTTACCGACGAAAGCTATGCTACGACAGAGATGGCAAGAATGTGTGGATATCCTGCGACACTCAAAGCAGATGCATTTCCAACGATAAAGTCAAAGAAATCTGCCGCCAGACCCCCATTGAATCTGCCGGAGTGTGTGAGCAATTCAGGGACAAAGGACCTCGGTAGCACGGCAAGCAATGGCGGCAGTTTGTTCCCGCAGACGAGCGAGCTAAACCCCCCGGATGTCTTGGCTCACACCGTCCCTTATGCCACCGAAGATGATCAACAGAAGAATATCGACCCTAGCTTCCCTGGCCTGCTGACATCAACTCCAAAACTGGACAGATCAGCTTTCAGGAAAAGAGCGCGGATGAGGGTATGTCTACAGAATATATTAATTGATGAAAACTGGGCTGTCTGCACTCTCAAAGTGCATGTTGTTGCCAAATGTATTTCATATGCTGTAAACCTAGTTCATAGTTGTTAGTTTCCTTTAATGCCAAACAAACACATACCAATCGTTGGTTAGAAGGTGATCGCCGAATTTGTCCTCGCTTTCTCCCGTGTCGCTGGCTGTCGTGTCGTTTTCGTCGGTTTCGCTTGCGTACGGTTCAAACCGATATGGCTCAATAGCTTCAGTTTCTTCTTCAATTTCGTTTTCGCTACCTGCCTCCACACTACAGCCATCCGTTTCAATCCATGCGTAATCTGTTGAATCGCTTAAGCCGCTGAAATCCGAGTCTGAATCCGAGCTAATGTTGCTATAGCTTGCTGTTCTATGCGCCATGTTTGTTTGTGTTGGCATCACTATGTGACGTCACAGGAAAATGGACGGGTGTATATAACGATGGTTAAAATCAGGCACTTTGAAGCTTTTTTTAGGGATATTGCGTGATGGGTAAAATTTTGAAAAAAACTTCGAAAAATAAAATAAGCCACTGGGAACTGATTTTTAATGGTTTTAACCCTTCTGAAATTGTGATAATGTTCCCCTTTAAAACCAGCACAACACAGAGATTTAAAAAAACTACAAAATACAAATTCGGTTGGAGCCAAAGCCAAACTGAAATGCTAACAGTTAGCACGCTAGCCAGATGGCACCAAGTAACAAAATATATGAGCAATATAAGCTAAAAAAAGAGCTAGCATGCTAACAATAGCATTCGTGAAATACCAAATCCTGACAGTGATGTGTACACATTAGAGATGCGCGGTTTGCGGACACAACCGCGGAGTCCGCGGATTATCCGCGGGTCGGGCGGTTGAAATAAAAAAAAAAAAAGATTTTATCCGCGGGTCGGGCGGTTGAAATAAAAAAAATTAGATTTTAAATAGATTCAGGCGGGTGGCAGTTAAACCAATTCGGAAATATATATACATAGTTAAATGTTGTTACCCACATACTAAAAACAAGCAGGCACCTGCAGCATATGCCACAACAGAAGAAGAAAAAAAAAAAAAGATGGCAACGCCGGCAGCAAACGTGGTACGCGACAAACTAAAAAAGGGAATACTAAAGACCAGGGGGAAAAAAGGCCAGAAAAGTTCAGCGTGGACTCGTTTTTATGAGGTTGTAAATCAGGATGATAGTAATGCTGGCTACGTGATTTGCAAGAGCTGCGACGCTGTTTATGTCTACGACAGTCACAAAACCGGGACATCTAACATGGTGCATCACATTTGTGCAAAACCCCGAACCTCCACAAACACCCTGAGCATGAGCAGTTTCGTCCGCTGTGATCCCAGAAGAGTGCCACAGGATGTTAAAACAAGATAGAACGCAGCTGCCTGCAGCAGTATGAGTGACGCGCGCGCGAGCGCGCTTGGAGGTGCGCTCAGCGCGGCTCCCAGATGATTGCGCACTGGTGTGCGTCTGGGCCGTGACAGCGTGGCACGCATTGAATGTCTCCGCTGAATTGGATCAGTCTCCTTTCTTTAACAGGCAAAAGCTTTATAACCTCACTAATGCCTTGCATCGTCTATATTAGATATATAACAACGGGCGGGTGCGGTTTTGATAAAATGTTAGCTCGGTTGGATGGCGGATGGGTGACGACTATTGTAATGCGGTTGCGGATGAAATAATTGCCTATCCGCGCATCTCTAGTACACATGCTAAATTAGCTAAAAAAGCTAGCATGCTAACGTTGGTGCCGTTAGCTACAGACACGCCTGCACCATGCATCTATTTGTATTGATATATCTTTGTTGGTTTCCTGTCGCCAGGCATGTTGCGGCGATGGGACGACAGTCAGCGGTTCCTGGCGGAGAAGCCTCAGCTCATCTGCGAAGAGACGGCCAACTACCTATTTTCATGGTGCATCCGGCTCCAGCAGGAAGGGGTGCGTGACGGCGGCCGCCGCCGAGCGCCAGCAGCACTGAAAGCCCCTTGTTCTGTGTGCAGAAGGAGGCGCTGATGCAGCAGGTGGCGCACCAAGCCGTCGCCATGCAGTTCATCCTGGAGATGGCGTCCAACTCCGGGCAGGACCCCCGAGGCTGCTTCAGGCAGTTCTTCCAAAAAGCCAAAGTAAAAATCCCCTCCGTGCCCGCCGCCCACCCCCACCCGGTTTCTGCGATGACGCCTTTCTGTCGCTCTCGTGCAGGAAGGACAAGACGTCTACTTGGAAGTCTTCCACGCCGAGCTGGAGGCCTTGAAGCGCCGAGTGCGGCAGCACGTGGACAGGTGTGACAGGGACACCTGCAACGAGCCCAGCAACGGCACCAACTGCAGACACGCCCCCAAAGAAGCCCAGGTGAGTGGGGATGAAAAACACATTTTTCAGCGCTAGTGGAACCTCCCATTTATCGACTTAATTGCTGTATTTCCACGGACTATAGAGCACACCGGCATATAAGCTCCACCCACAAAAGAATATGTTCCATATATTAGCCACACCTGACTATAAGTCGCAGATATACACGTTGTGAATAGAGATGTCCGATAATGGCTTTATTGTCCAACTCTTAATTACCTATTCCGATATCAAGCAATACCGATATATCCAGTCGTGGAATTAACACATTATTATGCCTAATTTAGTTGTGATGCCCCGCTGGATGCACTAAACAATGTAACAAGGTTTTCCAACATAAATCAACTCAAGTTATGGAAAAAAATGCCAACATGGCACTGCCATATTTATTATTGAAGTCACAAAGTGCATTATTTTTTTTCAACATGCCTCAAAACAGCAGATTGGAATTTGGGACATGCTCTCCCTGAGAGAGCATGAGGAGGTTGAGGTGGGCGGGGTTGGGGGGGTGTATATTGTAGCGTCCCGGAAGAGTTAGTGCTGCAAGGGGTTCTGGGTATTTGTCCTGTTGTGTTACGGTGCGGCTGTTCTCCCGAAATTTGTTTGACATTCTTGTTTGGTGTGGGTTCACAGTGTGTCGCATATTTGTAACAGTGTTAAAGTTGTTTATACAGCCACCCTCAGTGTGACCTGTATGGCTGTTGACCAAGTATGAATGCATTCATTTGTGTGTGTGTGAAAAGCCGTAGACATTATGTGATTGGGCCGGCACGCAAATGTAGTGCCTTTTAAGGCACGCCCCCAATATTGTTGTCTGGGTGGAAATCGGGAGAAATTCGGGAAAATGGTTGCCCCGGGAGATTTTCAGGAGGGGCACTGAAATTCGGGAGTCTCCCGGGAAAATTGGGAGGGTTGGCAAGTATGACTGCTCTGTACTTCTCCCTACGTCCGTGTACCACTCCGTACAACGGCGTTTTAAAAAGTCATACATTTTACTTTTTGAAACCGATACCGATAATTTCCGATATTACATTTTAAAGCATTTATCGGCCGATAATATCGGCAGTCCGATATTATCGGACATCTCTACTTACAATGTATTAAATCCATAGTCATGTTCGAATACCTTTAACTCCAAGTGAATATCGGCTCCAAATATCGATTATCGGCCTCCTTGACGACTAATAATCCTGTTGTAAGGGCCCCAAAAACCGTATCGGTCCATCTGTAGCAAAAAAGCAAGTTAAAAAACGTATTCGGGTGTTACCATTTAGTGGTCAATTGTACAGAATATGTACTGTACTGTGCAATCTACTAATAAAAGTTTCAATCAATCAATCAATCAAGCACTGCTCTGATTGCACCGATGACTGCAGTCCCCGCTTACAAACACAAGAGGGCGCCATTGAGCTAGTAAAAAGGTGCAACATTTGGCACTGTGGCTTCACTTTCTGCCTGGCAGTCGCACTCCAAGGCAAAAATAAAAAGTTCTGCACCAAGACACTTTGTCAGGAAGTTCATTCCGAGTGCGGACACGCTCGGTTAACAAGCAAGAGCGAGTGATGACTCGTGAGTCCTCGTCCCCCCGTGCGGGGCCCCCCGCGGATCACCTCTCGGAGGAAGACTCGCCTCCCAGGAATGTTGGAAGTGTGCCGGTGTCGCGCTCCGCTTTCATCGTTGGGAGGGTTTTGTTTTTTGTGTTTATGAACAGAAGCGATGGTGAGGAAGTGTCAGGCTGGCGCTTATGTAATAAATGTTATAATCTTCTTCCAACAAGGCAACTGATGCCTAATCCCTCACTGCACTCTCCTTTTTAATATTATTATTATTATTAAAACAATCACGTATTTCATAGTCTTATCCCTGCAACCATTTGAAAGAAGCTTTCATTTATGTTGTTTTTATTTGTGATAAAAGTCCAATATCAATGTTGATGATGGGCATTTGTAAGAAAAAGGGATGAAGGTTAACTGTTGTTTTTTTGTAGCTAGCTATGGTTGCCCTTGTACCAATATGTTGGTACCGGTACCAAAATGTATTTTGATACTTTTCTAAATAAAGGGGACCACATTCTTATTGCAATTTTGTCCTTAACCTCTTAAGGCCCAAGCTGTTTGTTTACATGCTTTTTTTAATCTATCTTTGCTATTTGGGCTTATTGGACCCTAATTAGAATAAAAACTAAGAATCATCTTTTGATATGTTGTACTTAGTCCATAAGTACACAAACGTGTACTTCATGTTTAGTGACATTATTTTTACCCTTTTTTTTCCAAATTCCATTTTATGTTATACTCTTCTGACACACCAGATGGCAGTATAAGTGTCCACATAAGCGGCCATAAGACCCCAATTCAGTAGTGTACACAATTTTGGAAATAAGAGCTAAAAGGTGCTGTCCACGCATGTGGCCACTAAGGCCTTTAAATAAAAAAGTGAACATACTAGACAAGTCTTTTAGTAGTAAGTAGGGTTGTACGGTATACCGGTACTAGTGTAGTATCACGGTACTAACGAATCAAAAACGGTACTATACTCTGTTTGAAAAGTACGGGTTCGGCGTATTTATTTATTTTTTTACAGGTATGACGGCGCGTCGTCGTGACATTGCTGGTATTTACGAGCAGAGGAGCATGTTCGGCAGCGCGCACACACTGAGTACTTACAAGGCGACACAGTGTGTAGACAGAAAAGGGAGAATGGACGCATTTTAGCTTAAAAACTAACGATGAAGGTGAAGTTATAACACTGAAAAGCACTGAGGTGCTTTAAACATGGCTAGCTAGCTAGCGGCTAACGTACATCCGCAGTCGGCTGTGTTTTAGCTACTTCTATATCACTAATCGTTGTCTCCATGGCGACAAATAAAGTGATACAAGTATCATTATCACTGCAGGACGAGGAATAGCTAAACATGCTTCACTACACACCGTAGCTCACTGGCTTCACAATGTAAACAAACGCCATGGGTGGATCTATACCTGACATCCACTGTAATGATACCAAGTAAAATAATTTATCCAGTCGATACTACTATGATTACATTTTTTACCGTCACAAATCTTGTTTCCTTTTTAAAAAAATCATTTTATGTTTATAAACTCAGGAAATATGTCCCTGGACACATGAGGACTTTGAATATGACCAATGTATGATCCTGTAACTACTTGGTATCGGATCGATACCCAACTTTGTGGTATCATCCAAAACTAATGTAAAGTATCCAAACAACAGTAGATAGAACCGGTTGAAACAGAAAGTAAGCAGATATTAACAGTGAATGAACAAGTGGATTATTAATCAATTTTTACAGCTTGTCCTTAATAATGTTGACCAAATAATAGAATGATCAATGACACGATATGGTACGGCATATGTCAGCAGACCCCCAAATATCGAATCGTTAGCTCCAATAATAGAATCGTTAGCCCCAAGAATCAAATTGTTACCCCCAAGAATGGAATAGTTAGCCCCAAGAATCGAATAGTCAGCCCAAAGAATCAAATCGTTTGCCCCAAGAATGGAATCGTTTGCCCCAAGAATCGATAATCGAATCGTAAGCCCTAAGACTTGATAATTTAATCGTTAGCCCTAAGAATCGAATCATTAGCTCCAAGAATAGAATCGTTATCCCCCAACAATCGAATCATTAGCTCCAAGAATCGAGTAGTTAGCTCCAAGAATTGAATTGTTACCCCCAAGAATCGGATCATTAGCTCCAAGAATAGAATTATTACCGCCAACAATTGAATCATTAGCTCCAAGAATCTAATAGTTAGCTCCAAGAATAGAATCGTTACCGCCAACAATTGAATCATTAGCTCCAAGAATCTAATAGTTAGCTCCAAGAATTGAATTGTTACCCCCAATAATTGAATCGTTACCCTCAGGAATGGAATCGTTAGCCCCAAGAATCTAATAGTCATCCCCAAGAATCGAATCGTTAGCCCCAGGAATTGAATTGTTAGCCCCAAGAATCGGTAATCGAATCGTTAGCCCCAAGAATCGAATCATTAGCTCCAAGAATCGAATAGTTAGCTCCAAGAATCGAATAGTTAGCGCCAAGAATTTAATTGTTACCCCCAAGAATCGAATCATTAGCTCCAAGAATAGAATCGTTACCGCCAACAATCGAATCATCAGCTCCAAGAATCGAATCATTAGCTCCAAGAATCGAATCATTAGCTCCAAGAATCGAATCATTAGCTCCAAGAATCAAATAGTTCGCTCCAAGAATCGAATAGTTAGCGCCAAGAATTTGTTACCCCAAGAATCGAATCATTAGCTCCAAGAATAGAATCGTTACCGCCAGAATCGAATCATTAGCTCCAAGAATCGAATCATTATCTCCAAGAATAGAATAGTCAGCTCCAAGAATTTAATGGTTACCCCCAAGAATGGAATAGTCAGCCCCAAGAATCTAATAGTCAGCCCCAGGAATTGAATTGTTTGCTCCAAGAATCGATAATTGAATCATTAGCCCCAAGAATCGAATCACTAGCTCCAAGAATCGAATCATTAGCTCCAAGTATCGAATAGTTTGCTCCAAGAATCGATAATCGAATCATTAGCCCCAAGAATCGAATCATTAGCCCCAAGAATCGAATCATTAGCTCCAAGTATCGGTTAGCTCCAAGAATCGAATAGTTAGTGCCAACAATGTAATTGTTACCCCAAGAATCGAATCATTAGAATCATTAGCTCCAAGAATAGAATCGTTACCGCCAAGAATCGAATCATTAGCTCCAAGAATCGAATCATTAGCTCCAAGAATCGAATAGTTAGCTCCAAGAATCGAATAGTTAGCGCCAAGAATTTAATTGTTACCCCCAAGAATCGAATCATTAGCTCCAAGAATAGAATTGTTACCGCCAACAATCAAATCATTAGCTCTAAGAATCGATTCATTAGCTCCAAGAATCGAATCATTAGCTCCAAGAATAGAATTGTTACCGCCAACAATCAAATCATTAGCTCTAAGAATCGATTCATTAGCTCCAAGAATCGAATCATTAGCTCCAAGAATAGAATCGTTACCGCCAACAATCGAATCATCAGCTCCAAGAATCGAATCATTAGCTCCAAGAATCGAATCATTAGCTCCAAGAATCGAATCATTAGCTCCAAGAATCGAATCATTAGCTCCAAGAATCAAATAGTTCGCTCCAAGAATCGAATAGTTAGCGCCAAGAATTTGTTACCCCCAAGAATCGAATCATTAGCTCCAAGAATAGAATCGTTACCGCCAGAATCTAATCATTAGCTCCAAGAATCGAATCATTATCTCCAAGAATAGAATAGTCAGCTCCAAGAATTTAATGGTTACCCCCAAGAATGGAATAGTCAGCCCCAAGAATCTAATAGTCAGCCCCAGGAATTGAATTGTTTGCTCCAAGAATCGATAATTGAATCATTAGCCCCAAGAATCGAATCACTAGCTCCAAGAATCGAATCATTAGCTCCAAGTATCGAATAGTTTGCTCCAA
>NC_084558.2:48058327-48123327 GCF_033978685.3 Nerophis lumbriciformis | reverse complement strand
CTCACAACATTAGCTTATAGTTAGCATTAGTTTATAGCTAGCATTAGCTTACAGTTAACATTAGCTTATAGCTAGCATTAGCTCAGTAGCTAATAGCTAATTTCAATTAACTCACAACATTAGCTTATAGTTAGCATTAGTTTATAGCTGGCAGTAGCTTAAAGCTAGCATTAGCTTAGTAGCTAATAGCAAATTTTAATTAACTCACTAGCATTAGCTTATACTTAGCATTAGTTTATAGCTAGCAGTAGCTTATAGCTAGCATTAGCTCTGTAGCTAATAGTTAATTTCAATTAACTCACAACATTAGCTTATAGCTAGCATTAGCTTATAGCTAGCATTAGCTCAGTAGCTAATAGCTAATTTCAATTAACTCACAACATTAGCTTATAGATAGCATTAGTTTATAGCTGGCATTAGCTCAGTAGCTAATAGCTAATTTAAATTAACTCACCACATTAGCTTATAGTTAGCAGTAGCTTATAGCTAGCATTAGCTCAGTAGCTAATAGCTAATTTCAATTAACTCACAACATTAGCTTATAGTTAGCATTACTTTATAGCTGGCAGTAGCTTAAAGCTAGCATTAGCTTAGTAGCTAATAGCAAATTTTAATGAACTCACTAGCATTAGCTTATACTTAGCATTAGTTTATAGCTAGCAGTAGCTTATAGCTCGCTTTAACTTACAGTTAGCATTAGCTTATAGCTAGCATTAGCTCTGTAGCTAATAGTTAATTTCAATTAACTCACAACATTAGCAGTAGCTTATAGCTAGCATTAGCGCAGTAGCTAATAGCTAATTTAAATTAACTCACAACATTGGCTTATAGTTAGCAGTAGCTTATAGCTAGCATTAGCTCAGTAGCTAATAGCTAATTTCAAATAACTCACAACATTAGCTTATAGTTAGCAGTAGCTTATCGCTAGCATTAGCTTATATTAAGCAGTAGCTTATAGCTAGCATTAGCTTAGTAGCTAATAGCGAATTTTAATTAACTCACTAGCATTACTTTCTAGCTAGCATTATTTTTTATTTTTTTTTAGCTTTTACCAACATAAATATGTATATACTTATATATGTATATATTCACAAATACTGTAAACATATATATATATACAGATATATATTTGTACATATATACGTATATATACACAAACACATATGTGTGTATATTCACATACATATATGCACAAATATATATTTATACATATGTGCATACATATATACACATACATATATATGTGTATACACAAACATACATATAAACACAGATATATATTTATACATATATTCATACATTTATACCTATGTACATGCATATATATGTGTAGATATACACAAACACATACATATTTGTGTATATATTCACATACATATATGCACAGATACAGTATATATTTATACATATGTGCGTATATATATATACATACATATATATGTGTATACACAAACATACATATAAACATATATATTAATACATATATTCATACATTTATACATATGTACATGCATATATATGTGTAGATAAACACATACATATATGTGTATATATTCATATTCACATACATATATGCACAGATATATATTTATACATATGTGCATACACAAACATACATATAAACACAGGTATATATTTACCGGTATACATATATTCATACATTTATACATATGTACATGCATATATACGTGTAGATATACACAAACACATACATGTGTATATATTCACATACATATATGCACAGATATATATTTATATATATGTGCAAACATATATACACGTGTATATATACACAAACACATACATATAGGTTTATACACAAACATACATATAAAAACAGATATACTGTATATTTATACATATATTCATACATACCTATGTACATGCATATATATATGTGTAGATATACACAAACATACATATATGCACAGATATATACTGTATTTATACATATGTGCATACATATATACACGTGTGTATACACAAACACACATATAAACAGATATATATTTATACATATGTACATGCATATATACGTGTAGATATACACAAACATATATATATATTTTTTTAATATCACTTTTTTTTTAAATTACTTTTTAACATGCCAGTTTGAAATCATCTGTACTCAAAATTATTTTAGTAATTATTTTAGTAATTATTTAGTAAAAAAAAAAAAAGAAAGTACATATAGTCGTGAATTTTAACGGTCTATTCATGCTCGTGAGCAAAAATGTTGGTAGTCTGTATACATCCCGAGTCATAAGCAGTGTTCTTCATGAATATTCACATCTGCCATCTTGCATCAGATTGAGCCACAACTTTTTATTGCATACAAACATTTGAGTTATTTTTTTATTTTATTTTTTTATTTGTGGTGATTTAAAAATGTCCATGGGTGTTGTTGTCGTTTGTCATCTCCTCCACTTTATTGTACGTTCACACGTGCGTGACAAAGTCCCTACCATGCCAGGTGGGGTACGTGGTGCTCGTCTGCCCCCTCCAGGGCAACAAAAGGCAGAAAGAAAGAAGGTTCCTTGTTTAAAAAGTCCCCCTCCAAAAGGCACACACTTACTTCTAGAACCTTACACGTCCTTTCCTCTCACCACTTATAATTATTATTAATAATCACATTCCCTCTCACCAGTAATAATGATTAATAATCACGTTCCCCTCACCACTAATAATTATTAATAATCATGTTTCCTCTCAATAGTAATAATTATAATAAATCACATTCCCTTTCACCAGTAATAATGATTAATAATCATGTTCCCTCTCAACACTAATACTTATTAATAATCACGTTCCCTTTCACCACTAATAATGATTAATAATCACGTTACTACGTAAAGGTGCTGAAGAAACCTTAGTGGTCTTCTAGGAGTGTTTACAAAAAGTCTCAGACGGATGAGACATGATTGACATGGTCCATAATTATGTAATAATATTATTAATAATAATAAGAGAGTCTAGGCCACTCCCTTGTTGACCACAGCAAACTTTTTGTGTAGGAAGGCTTCAACGTGCGGCCAAATCTTGTTGGTCTCTGTCCCTCTGAAGGTCTCCAACACTCCTTTACTCCTGCAACACACATCATAACTCATATTTCATGTCACTCATAATTTATACAACAACTGTAGTATTCTAGGACAAGTCTTGTGTACTTGTAGTATTCTAGGACAAGTCTTGTGTACATGTAGTATTCTAGAACAATACTTGTGTACCTGTAGTATTCTAGGACAATACTTGTGTACCTGTAGTATTCTAGGACAAGTTTTGTGTACCTGTAGTATTCTAGAACAATACTTGTGTACCTGTAGTATTCTAGCACATGACTTGTGTACTTGTAGTATTCTAGTACAAGACTTGTGTACCTGTAGTATTCTAGGACAAGACTTTTGTACCTGTAGTATTCTAGGACAAGACTTGTGTACCTGTAGTATTCTAGAACAAGTCTTGTGTACCTGTAGTATTCTAGAACAGGACTTGTGTACCTGTAGTATTCTAGGACAAGACTTGTGTACCACTAGTATTCTAGGACAGGACTTGTGTTCCTGTGGTATTCTAGTACATGACTTGTATACCTGTAGTATTCCAGGACAAGACTTGTGTACCAGTACTATTTTAGTGCATGACTTGTGTACCTGTAGTATTCTAGGACAAGTCTTGTGTACCTGTAGTATTCTAGTACATGACTTGTGTACTTGTAGTATTCTAGTACATGACTTGTGTACCTGTAGTATTCTAGGACAAGACTTGTGTACCTGTAGTATTCTAGTACAAGACTTGTGTACCAGTAGTATTCTAGGACAGGACTTGTGTACATGTAGTATTCTAGGACAATACTTGTGTACCTGTAGTATTCTAGCACATGACTTGTGTACTTGTAGTATTCTAGTACAAGACTTTTGTACCTGTAGTATTCTAGGACATGACTTGTGTACCTGTAGTATTCTAGGACAAGACTTGTGTACCTGTAGTATTCTAGGACAAGACTTGTGTACCTGTAGTATTCTAGAACAAGTCTTGTGTACCTGTAGTATTCTAGGACAAGACTTGTGTACCACTAGTATTCTAGGACAGGACTTGTGTTCCTGTGGTATTCTAGTACATGACTTGTATACCTGTAGTATTCCAGGACAAGACTTGTGTACCAGTACTATTTTAGTGCATGACTTGTGTACCTGTAGTATTCTAGGACAAGTCTTGTGTACCTGTAGTATTCTAGTACATGACTTGTGTACCTGTAGTATACTAGTACATGACTTGTGTCCCTGTAGTATTCCAGGTCAAGACTTGTGTACCTGTAGTATTCTAGGACATGACTTGTGTACCTGTAGTATTCTAGGACAAGACTTGTGTACCTGTAGTATACTAGTACATGACTTGTGTCCCTGTAGTATTCCAGGACAAGACTTGTGTACCTGTAGTATTCTAGCACAATACTTGTGTACCTGTAGTATTCTAGAACAATACTTGTGTACCTGTAGTATTCTAGAACAAGTCTTGATACCTGTAGTATTCTAGAACTATACTTGTGTACCTGTAGTATTCTAGTACATGACTTGTGTACCTGTAGTATACTAGTACATGACTTGTGTCCCTGTAGTATTCCAGGTCAAGACTTGTGTACCTGTAGTATTCTAGGACATGACTTGTGTACCTGTAGTATTCTAGAACAATACTTGTGTACCTGTAGTATTCTAGGACAAGACTTGTGTACCAGTAGTATTTCAGAACAGGACTTGTGTACCTGTAGTATTCTAGGACAAGACTTGTGTACCTGTAGTATTCTAGGACAGGTCTTGTGTACATGTAGTATTCTAGGACAAGACTTGTGTACCTGTAGTATTCTAGGACAAGTCTTGATACCTGTAGTATTCTAGGACAAGACTTGTGTACCTGTAGTATTCTAGGACAAGTCTTGATACCTGTAGTATTCTAGGACAAGACTTGTGTACCTGTAGTATTCTAGGACAAGACTTGTGTACCTGTAGTATTCTAGGACAAGACTTGTGTACATGTAGTATTCTAGTACATGACTTGTGTACCTGTAGTATTCTAATACATGACTTGTGTACCTGTAGTATTCTAATACATGACTTGTGTACCTGTAGTATTCTAGAACAAGACTTGTGTACCTGTAGTATTCTAATACATGACTTGTGTACCTGTAGTATTCTAGAACAAGACTTGTGTACCTGTAGTATTCTAGAACAAGCTTTGTGTACCTGTAGTATTCTAGGACACGACTTGTGTACCTGTAGTATTCTAGAACAATACTTGTTTACCTGTAGTATTGTAGCACAATACTTGTTTACCTGTAGTATTATAGCACAAGACTTGTGTACCTGTAGTATTCTAGGACATGCTTGTGTACCTGTAGTATGCCAGTACATGACATGTGTACCTGTAGTATTCTAGGACAAGACTTGTGTACCTGTAGTATTCCAGTACATGACTTGTGTACCTTTAGTATTCTAGTACATGACTTGTGTACCTGTAGTATTCTAGGACAGGACTTGTGTACATGTAGTATTCTAGGACACGACTTGTGTACCTGTAGTATTCTGGAACAAGACTTGTATACCTGTAGTATTCTAGTGCATGACGTGTGTACCTGTAGTATTCTAGGACACGACTTGTGTACCAGTAGTATTCTAGAACAGGACTTGTGTACCAGTAGTATTCTAGCACAGGACTTGTGTACCAGTAGTATTCTAGTTCATGACTTGTGTACCTGTAGTATTCTAGTGCAAGACGTGTGTACCTGTAGTATTCTAGGACAAGTCATGTGTACCTGTAGTATTCTAGAACAATACTTGTGTACCTGTAGTATTGTAGGACAAGACTTGTGTACCTGTAGTGTCCTAGTACATGACTTGTGTACCTGTAGTATTCTAGGACAAGACTTGTGTTCCTGTAGTATTCTAGGACACTACTTGTGTACCTGTAGTATTCTAGTGCAAGACTTGTGTACCTGTAGTATTCCAGTACAAGCCTTGTGTACCTGTAGTATTCTAGCATATGACTTGTGTACTTGTAGTATTCCAGTACAAGACTTGTGTACCTGTAGTATTCTAGTACAAGACTTGTGTACCTGTAGTATTCTAGTACATGACTTGTGTACCTGTAGTATTCTAGGACAGGCTCGGTCTGGGTTTGGTAGGCCTTCAGTCTCCTCATGACTGTCTCAGGTGTGTCATCATCCCTCTGGATCAGAGGTTCACCTGTGACATCATCACGACCCTAAAAGCCACAATGAAAGGTTAACGACATGGACGGATCAATAGGATGTGACTCAGTAAGTGATGGACCACTAAGTCATAGATCAATAAGTGATGTTTTAATAAGAGTTGGATCAATAAGTGATGGATCGATATTTGATGGATTAATAAGTGATGGATGATAACTAAATGCTGAGACAACAACAACAATTAAGAGAATTCCCAAAGAAAGTCTGATTGTTGACAAATATTCTTACATATATTTTACATTCAAAACACCTGCAGTGATTAAAAGTACTTAGAATGATGGAAAATAAGAGTGATTAAAAGCACTTAGAATTATGAATAATAAAGGCGTGATAAAAGCACTTAGAATGAAGAAAAATAAAGGAGCGATTAAAAGTACTTACAATTATGAATAATACAGGATTAATTAAAAGTACTTGGAGTGATTAAAAGTACTTAAAATTATGAAAAATAAAGGAGTGATTAAAAGCACTTAGAATTATAAATAATAAAGGAGTGATTAAAAGTACTTATGAGGAAAAATAAGAGTGATTAAAAGCACTTAGAATTATGAATAATAAAGGGCTTATTAAAAGTACTTACAATTATGAATAATAAAGGATTAATTAAAGTACTTGGAGTGATTAAAAGTACTTAAAATTATGAAAAATAAAGGAGTGATTAAAAGCACTTAGAATTATAAAAAATAAATGAGTGATTTAAAGCACTTAAATTATGAAAATTAAAGGACTGATTAAAAGTACTTACAATGTTGAATAATAAAGGATTAATTCAAAGTACTTAAGCGTGATTAAAAGTACTTAGAATTATGAAAAATAAAGGAGTGATTAAAAGCACTTAGAATTATGAATAATAAAGGGCTGATTAAAAGTACTTACAATTATGAATAATAAAGGATTAATTAAAAGTACTTGGAGTGATTAAAAGTACTTAGAATTATGAAAAATAAAGGAGTGAATAAAAGCACTTAGAATGATGAAAAATAAAGGAGTAATTAAAAGCACTTACAATGATGAAAAATGAGAGTGATTAAAAGCACTTAGAATTATGAAAAAAAGGAGTAATTAAAAGTACTTAGAATTATGAAAAATAAAAAAGTGAATAAAAGCACTTAGAATGATGAAACATAAAAGAGTGATCAAAAGCACTTATAATGATGAAAAATAAAGGAGTGATTAAAAGCACTTATAATGATAAAATAAAGGAGTGATTAAAAGTACTTACAATGTTGAATAATAAAGGATTAATTCAAGGTACTTGGAGGGATTAAAATCACTTAGAATTATGAACAATAAAGGAGTGATTAAAAGTACTTCAAATTACAAAAATTAAAGGAGTGATTAAAAGTACTTACAATGTCGAATAATAAAGGATTAATTAAAAGCACTTAGAATTATGAAAAATAAATGAGTGATTAAAAGCACTTAAAATTATGAAAATTAAAGGAGTGATTAAAAGCACTCAGAATTATGAAAAATAAAAGAGTGATTAAAAGCACTTAGAATTATGAAAAATAAAAGAGTGATTAAAAGCACTTGGAATGATGAAAAATAAAAGAGTAATTAAAAGCACTTACAGGCACTTTAGGCGGGTTGAAGTCCACGTTGTAAACTCTGCCGCTGGGCAGGTGAGTCCAGCGAGAAGTCAGTCGTTGTCTGATGATGTGAAAAGGAACCTGCAGGTTGATGACCGTGTCCACGCTGTAACTCTCCTCCAGAGACTCTGCCTGAGACAACGTGCGAGGGAAACCTGCAGGACCACATAACATGACCTAACTTTCAGTCACGCTTCTTTCTCTCCTAAAACTAGCAGGTGTCTGTTTCTTAGCTAGCTGACTACTTCCTGGTTTTACAGAGGACGTCGTAACATTTTACTTTTAGAAGTCAGTTAACTGATCAAATGTAATTTAAGAAGTGAAAAAATAAAATTAATTGTGTCATAAAATGTGTATTTTTAACCGTAGGAGTGCTTGTTTGTTAGCTAGCGGACTACTTCCTGGTTCAGGAAAGACGACGTAAGATTACAAAACTGTAACATTTTACTTTTTCGAAGTCAGTTAACTGATCAAATGTAACCTAAGAAGTGAAAAAATAAAATGCGTATTAACCGTTGGAATGCTTGTTTGTTAGCTAGCTGACTACTTCCTGGTTCACCACGGACGACGTAAGATTACAGAACTTCCATGTTCATCTACTTCCTGTCATGTTCATCTACTTCCTGTCATGTTCATCTACTTCCTGTCCTGTGTTGTAAACAAGTTTCATGTTCATCTACTTCCTGTCTTGTGTTGTAAACAACTTCCATGTTCATCTACTTCCTGTCCTGTGTTGTAAACAACTTCCATGTTCATCTACTTCCTGGCTTGTGTTGTAAACAACATTCATCTTCATCTACTTCCTGTCTTGTGTTGTAAACAACTTCCATCTTCATCTACTTCCTGTCTTGTGTTGTAAACAACATTCATCTTCATCTACTTCCTGTCTTGTGTTGTAAACAACTTCCATGTTCATCTACTTCCTGGCTTGTGTTGTAAACAACATTCATCTTCATCTACTTCCTGTCTTGTGTTGTAAACAACTTCCATCTTCATCTACTTCCTGTCCTGTGTTGTAAACAACTTCCATCTTCATCTACTTCCTGTCTTGTGTTGTAAACAACTTCCATCTTCATCTACTTCCTGTCTTGTGTTGTAAACAACTTCCATGTTCATCTACTTCCTGTCCTGTGTTGTAAACAACTTCCATCTTCATCTACTTCCTGTCTTGTGTTGTAAACAACATTCATCTTCATCTACTTCCTGTCTTGTGTTGTAAACAACTTCCATCTTCATCTACTTCCTGTCCTGTGTTGTAAACAACTTCCATCTTCATCTACTTCCTGTCTTGTGTTGTAAACAACTTCCATCTTCATCTACTTCCTGTCTTGTGTTGTAAACAACTTCCATCTTCATCTACTTCCTGTCTTGTCATGAACATGGACGTTGTTTACAACTCAGGACAGGAAGTAGATGAACATGGAAGTTGTTTACAACACAGGACAGGAAGTAGATGAACAAGGAAGTTGTTTACAACACAGGACAGGAAGTAGATGAAGATGGAAGTTGTTTACAACACAGGACAGGAAGTAGATGAACATGGAAGTTGTTTACAGCACAAGACCGGAAGTAGATGAACATGGAAGTTGTTTACAACACAAGACGGGAAGTAGATGAACATGGAAGTTGTTTACAACACAAGACGGGAAGTAGATGAAGATGGAAGTTGTTTACAACACAAGACGGGAAGTAGATGAAGATGGAAGTTGTTTACAACACAAGACAGGAAGTAGATGAACATGGAAGTTGTTTACAACACAAGACGGGAAGTAGATGAAGATGGAAGTTGTTTACAACACAAGACAGGAAGTAGATGAACATGGAAGTTGTTTACAACACAAGACAGGAAGTAGATGAACATGGAAGTTGTTTACAACACAGGACAGGAAGTAGATGAAGATGGAAGTTGTTTACAACACAGGACAGGAAGTAGATGAAGATGGAAGTTGTTTACAACACAGGACAGGAAGTAGATGAAGATGGAAGTTGTTTACAACACAGGACAGGAAGTAGATGAACATGGAAGTTGTTTACAGCACAAGACCGGAAGTAGATGAACATGGAAGTTGTTTACAACACAAGACGGGAAGTAGATGAACATGGAAGTTGTTTACAACACAAGACAGGAAATAGATGAAGATGGAAGTTGTTTACAACACAAGACAGGAAGTAGATGAACATGGAAGTTGTTTACAACACAAGACGGGAAGTAGATGAAGATGGAAGTTGTTTACAACACAAGACAGGAAGTAGATGAAGATGGAAGTTGTTTACAACACAAGACAGGAAGTAGATGAACATGGAAGTTGTTTACAACACAAGACAGGAAGTAGATGAACATGGAAGTTGTTTACAACACAGGACAGGAAGTAGATGAAGATGGAAGTTGTTTACAACACAGGACAGGAAGTAGATGAAGATGGAAGTTGTTTACAACACAAGACAGGAAGTAGATGAACATGGAAGTTGTTTACAGCACAAGACGGGAAGTAGATGAACATGGAAGTTGTTTACAACACAAGACGGGAAGTAGATGAACATGGAAGTTGTTTACAACACAAGACAGGAAGTAGATGAACATGGAAGTTGTTTACAACACAAGACAGGAAGTAGATGAACATGGAAGTTGTTTACAACACAGGACAGGAAGTAGATGAACAAGGAAGTTGTTTACAACACAAGACAGGAAGTAGATGAAGATGGAAGTTGTTTACAACACAAGACAGGAAGTAGATGAACATGGAAGTTGTTTACAACACAAGACAGGAAGTAGATGAACATGGAAGTTGTTTACAACACAAGACAGGAAGTAGATAAACATGGAAGTTGTTTACAACACAAGACAGGAAGTAGATGAACATGGAAGTTGTTTACAACACAAGACCGGAAGTAGATGAACATGGAAGTTGTTTACAACACAAGACAGGAAGTAGATGAACATGGACATTGTTTACAACACAAGACAGGAAGTAGATGAAGATGGAAGTTGTTTACAACACAAGACAGGAAGTAGATGAACATGGAAGTTGTTTACAACACAAGACAGGAAGTAGATGAACATGGAAGTTGTTTACAACACAGGACAGGAAGTAGATGAACAAGGAAGTTGTTTACAACACAGGACAGGAAGTAGATGAAGATGGAAGTTGTTTACAACACAAGACAGGAAGTAGATGAACATGGAAGTTGTTTACAACACAAGACAGGAAGTAGATGAACATGGAAGTTGTTTACAACACAAGACAGCAAGTAGATGAACATGAAACTTGTTTACAACACAGGACAGGAAGTAGATGAACATGACAGGAAGTAGATGAACGTGGAAGTTCTGTAATCTTACGTCATGTTCATCTACTTCCTGTCTTGTGTTGTAAACAACTTCCATGTTCATCTACTTCCTGTCTTGTGTTGTAAACAACTTCCATCTTCATCTACTTACTGTCTTGTGTTGTAAACAACTTTCTTGTTCATCTACTTCCGGTCTTGGAAGTTGTTTACAACACAAGACAGGAAGTAGATGAACATGGAAGTTGTTTACAACACAGGACAGGAAGTAGATGAACAAGGAAGTTGTTTACAACACAGGACAGGAAGTAGATGAAGATGGAAGTTGTTTACAACACAAGACAGGAAGTAGATGAAGATGGAAGTTGTTTATAACACAAGCCAGGAAGTAGATGAACATGGAAGTTGTTTACAACACAAGACAGGAAGTAGATGAACATGGAAGTTGTTTACAACACAAGACAGGAAGTAGATGAACATGGAAGTTGTTTACAACACAGGACAGGAAGTAGATGAACAAGGAAGTTGTTTACAACACAAGACAGGAAGTAGATGAAGATGGAAGTTGTTTACAACACAAGACAGGAAGTAGATGAACATGGAAGTTGTTTACAACACAAGACAGGAAGTAGATGAACATGGAAGTTGTTTACAACACAAGACAGGAAGTAGATAAACATGGAAGTTGTTTACAACACAAGACAGGAAGTAGATGAACATGGAAGTTGTTTACAACACAAGACCGGAAGTAGATGAACATGGAAGTTGTTTACAACACAAGACAGGAAGTAGATGAACATGGACATTGTTTACAACACAAGACAGGAAGTAGATGAAGATGGAAGTTGTTTACAACACAAGACAGGAAGTAGATGAACATGGAAGTTGTTTACAACACAAGACAGGAAGTAGATGAACATGGAAGTTGTTTACAACACAGGACAGGAAGTAGATGAACAAGGAAGTTGTTTACAACACAGGACAGGAAGTAGATGAAGATGGAAGTTGTTTACAACACAAGACAGGAAGTAGATGAACATGGAAGTTGTTTACAACACAAGACAGGAAGTAGATGAACATGGAAGTTGTTTACAACACAAGACAGCAAGTAGATGAACATGAAACTTGTTTACAACACAGGACAGGAAGTAGATGAACATGACAGGAAGTAGATGAACATGGAAGTTCTGTAATCTTACGTCATGTTCATCTACTTCCTGTCTTGTGTTGTAAACAACTTCCATGTTCATCTACTTCCTGTCTTGTGTTGTAAACAACTTCCATCTTCATCTACTTCCTGTCTTGTGTTGTAAACAACTTTCTTGTTCATCTACTTCCGGTCTTGGAAGTTGTTTACAACACAAGACAGGAAGTAGATGAACATGGAAGTTGTTTACAACACAGGACAGGAAGTAGATGAACAAGGAAGTTGTTTACAACACAGGACAGGAAGTAGATGAAGATGGAAGTTGTTTACAACACAAGACAGGAAGTAGATGAAGATGGAAGTTGTTTATAACACAAGCCAGGAAGTAGATGAACATGGAAGTTGTTTACAACACAAGACAGGAAGTAGATGAACATGGAAGTTGTTTACAACACAAGACAGGAAGTAGATGAACATGGAAGTTGTTTACAACACAGGACAGGAAGTAGATGAACAAGGAAGTTGTTTACAACACAAGACAGGAAGTAGATGAAGATGGAAGTTGTTTACAACACAAGACAGGAAGTAGATGAACATGGAAGTTGTTTACAACACAAGACAGGAAGTAGATGAACATGGAAGTTGTTTACAACACAAGACAGGAAGTAGATAAACATGGAAGTTGTTTACAACACAAGACAGGAAGTAGATGAACATGGAAGTTGTTTACAACACAAGACCGGAAGTAGATGAACATGGAAGTTGTTTACAACACAAGACAGGAAGTAGATGAACATGGACATTGTTTACAACACAAGACAGGAAGTAGATGAAGATGGAAGTTGTTTACAACACAAGACAGGAAGTAGATGAACATGGAAGTTGTTTACAACACAAGACAGGAAGTAGATGAACATGGAAGTTGTTTACAACACAGGACAGGAAGTAGATGAACAAGGAAGTTGTTTACAACACAGGACAGGAAGTAGATGAAGATGGAAGTTGTTTACAACACAAGACAGGAAGTAGATGAACATGGAAGTTGTTTACAACACAAGACAGGAAGTAGATGAACATGGAAGTTGTTTACAACACAAGACAGCAAGTAGATGAACATGAAACTTGTTTACAACACAGGACAGGAAGTAGATGAACATGACAGGAAGTAGATGAACATGGAAGTTCTGTAATCTTACGTCATGTTCATCTACTTCCTGTCTTGTGTTGTAAACAACTTCCATGTTCATCTACTTCCTGTCTTGTGTTGTAAACAACTTCCATCTTCATCTACTTCCTGTCTTGTGTTGTAAACAACTTTCTTGTTCATCTACTTCCGGTCTTGGAAGTTGTTTACAACACAAGACAGGAAGTAGATGAACATGGAAGTTGTTTACAACACAGGACAGGAAGTAGATGAACAAGGAAGTTGTTTACAACACAGGACAGGAAGTAGATGAAGATGGAAGTTGTTTACAACACAAGACAGGAAGTAGATGAAGATGGAAGTTGTTTATAACACAAGCCAGGAAGTAGATGAACATGGAAGTTGTTTACAACACAAGACAGGAAGTAGATGAACATGGAAGTTGTTTACAACACAAGACAGGAAGTAGATGAACATGGAAGTTGTTTACAACACAGGACAGGAAGTAGATGAACAAGGAAGTTGTTTACAACACAAGACAGGAAGTAGATGAAGATGGAAGTTGTTTACAACACAAGACAGGAAGTAGATGAACATGGAAGTTGTTTACAACACAAGACAGGAAGTAGATGAACATGGAAGTTGTTTACAACACAAGACAGGAAGTAGATAAACATGGAAGTTGTTTACAACACAAGACAGGAAGTAGATGAACATGGAAGTTGTTTACAACACAAGACCGGAAGTAGATGAACATGGAAGTTGTTTACAACACAAGACAGGAAGTAGATGAACATGGACATTGTTTACAACACAAGACAGGAAGTAGATGAAGATGGAAGTTGTTTACAACACAAGACAGGAAGTAGATGAACATGGAAGTTGTTTACAACACAAGACAGGAAGTAGATGAACATGGAAGTTGTTTACAACACAGGACAGGAAGTAGATGAACAAGGAAGTTGTTTACAACACAGGACAGGAAGTAGATGAAGATGGAAGTTGTTTACAACACAAGACAGGAAGTAGATGAAGATGGAAGTTGTTTACAACACAAGACAGGAAGTAGATGAAGATGGAAGTTGTTTACAACACAAGACAGGAAGTAGATGAACATGGAAGTTGTTTACAACACAAGACAGGAAGTAGATGAACATGGAAGTTGTTTACAACACAAGACAGGAAGTAGATGACCATGGAAGTTGTTTACAACACAAGACAGGAAGTAGATGAACATAGAAGTTGTTTACAACACAAGACAGGAAGTAGATGAACATGAAAGTTGTTTACAACCAGTGTTGGGACTAACTTCATGTACTGTTACTGTAACGCCGTTAGTTTCGGCGGTAACTAGTAATCTAACGCGTTATTTTTTTATATTCAGTAACTCAGTTACCGTTACTACATGATGCGTTACTGCGTTATTTTACGTTACTTTTTATGTAGTATAAAGTGTGTTTTATCGGAGGGCTGCTGTGTCATCGTTCTGATTCTTCTTGTGTCACAAGCCGGAGAAGAGAGAGAGACACGCGCTCTGTGTGTGAGTGTGGGTGTGAGTGTGGGGAGGGAGGGGGGGGGCGTGTCTGATCATGGCGGAGCCAGAAGTCGAGTTTGCTAACATGGAGATATTTTCACTACTTTTCTTTTGTCGAGCACAAAGAAAAGAACATTTTAGTTAAATGTAAATTGTGCTTTGGATCAAAGATGCCATCTACTGCCCAAAACAGCAATTCAAATCTGCTGAAACAAGCTACATAGCAACATGCTTCGACGAAGCTAGTAAAGAGAGACAGAGACTCTGATGCCACTTTACCTGCACCACCACCACTTCAGGATTAACTCTGCCTCTGCTCATTCACCGCTGAAGGTACACACACTCTGTCAATCAATGTTCCCTCTAATTTTTCATGTGTGTGAGCAAACGCAAAAACTCCCTGAGCATTGAGTGGAGCCCATGTGAGCAACTTTAGACGTGCACACTGTGGCTACACCAGCAGCACACCTGTCCCAAACATGACTAAATAACAAGTTCAATCTCCATCCATCCATCCATTTTCGACCGCTTGTCCCTTTCGGGGTCGCTGGAGCCTATCTCAGCTGCATTCGGGCGGAAGGCTGGGTACACCCTGGAAAAGTCCCCACCCATCGCAGGACCAACACAGATAGACAGACAACATTCTCTTAATATTATAATCAAATGACAGCAGTCATTTCCATTTCTAATATAAGTGTTTAGGCCCACTTACAATGACAATAACAACAAATATTGTTTTTCATGAACTGTGTACTTGTATTGTTTGTCTGGGTGGAGGTCCTGCTTTGGAAATAATTTGTACCCCTTTCAGACATTGCATTTAGTTCCCATTAAAACATTCACATGTTGCACAATGAGATGTAAGCAGGGGATCATGTGTACAATCCTGCAACTTCCTGTTTGTAAAAAATATATTTTTATTAGTATGTATTTAATATATTAACAGCATTTAATGATTAATATTTGTAAATTAAGATTCCTAATAAATGACACTAGAATAGGCACACATTTGATTGGTAAATCATAGAGTAACGACCTGGAATGACACTTTATGTGTGGTGTTGGAGTTGTCCGACTTTTTGTGTGGCTGTAAACGCATCACTGGTTAAGTGCCATACAGGTAAAAGCCAGTAAATTAGAATATTTTGAAAAACTTGATTTATTTCAGTAATTGCATTCAAAAGGTGTAACTTGTACATTATATTTATTCATTGCACACAGACTTATGCATTAAAATGTTTATTTCATTTAATTTTGATGATTTGAAGTGGCAACAAATGAAAATCCAAAATTCCGTGTGTCACAAAATTAGAATATTACTTAAGGCTAATACAAAAAAGGGATTTTTAGAAATGTTGGCCAACTGAAAAGTATGAAAATGAAAAATATGAGCATGTACAATACTCAATACTTGGTTGGAGCTCCTTTTGCCTCAATTACTGCGTTAATGCGGCGTGGCATGGAGTCGATGAGTTTCTGGCACTGCTCAGGTGTTATGAGAGCCCAGGTTGCTCTGATAGTGGCCTTCAACTCTTCTGCGTTTTTGGGTCTGGCATTCTGCATCTTCCTTTTCACAATACCCCACAGATTTTCTATGGGGCTAAGGTCAGGGGAGTTGGCGGGCCAATTTAGAACAGAAATACCATGGTCCGTAAACCAGGCACGGGTAGATTTTGCGCTGTGTGCAGGCGCCAAGTCCTGTTGGAACTTGAAATCTCCATCTCCATAGAGCAGGTCAGCAGCAGGAAGCATGAAGTGCTCTAAAACTTGCTGGTAGACGGCTGGGTTGACCCTAGATCTCAGGAAACAGAGTGGACCGACACCAGCAGATGGCATGGCACCCCAAACCATCACTGATGGTGGAAACTTTACACTAGACTTCAGGCAACGTGGATCCTGTGCCTCTCCTGTCTTCCTCCAGACTCTGGGACCTCGATTTCCAAAGGAAATGCAAAATTTGCATGGTTGGGTGATGGTTTGGGGTGCCATGTCATCTGCTGGTGTCGGTCCACTCTGTTTCCTGAGATCCAGGGTCAACGCAGCCGTCTACCAGCAAGTTTTAGAGCACTTCATGCTTCCTGCTGCTGACCTGCTCTATGGAGATGGAGATTTCAAGTTCCAACAGGACTTGGCGCCTGCACACAGCGCAAAATCTACCCGTGCCTGGTTTACGGACCATGGTATTTCTGTTCTAAATTGGCCCGCCAACTCCCCTGACATTAGCCCCATAGAAAATCTGTGGGGTATTGTGAAAAGGAAGATGCAGAATGCCAGACCCGAAAACGCAGAAGAGTTGAAGGCCACTATCAGAGCAACCTGGGCTCTCATAACACCTGAGCAGTGCCAGAAACTCATCGACTCCATGCCACGCCGCATTAACGCAGTAATTGAGGCAAAAGGAGCTCCAACCAAGTATTGAGTATTGTACATGCTCATATTTTTCATTTTCATACTTTTCAGTTGGCCAACATTTCTAAAAATCCCTTTTTTGTATTAGCCTTAAGTAATATTCTAATTTTGTGACACACGGAATTTTGGATTTTCATTTGTTGCCACTTCAAATCATCAAAATTAAATGAAATAAACATTTTAATGCATCAGTCTGTGTGCAATGAATAAATATAATGTACAAGTTACACCTTTTGAATGCAATTACTGAAATAAATCAAGTTTTTCAAAATATTCTAATTTACTGGCTTTTACCTGTATGTGCATGTGTTGGCGCAAGTGAGAAAGAGCGAGCGGCTGCTGCTGATATAACAGTGATGTGTTTATGGCCGACAATAAAGAGTTTTGCTCAGTAAAGTGATGGATGGAATTCATGTCCTCAAAGCGTTTCAACAGACGTATTATTATATTTGAACAATAATGACGAAAATGGTTTTCTCTGTCGTGTCCGTGTCGTGTCGAAAATTGTTATGCGCTTATTTTTTTATTTGATTTTGTGCGTGGCATAGATTTGTCGTGCGCAGAGGACGCTTGAGCAGTGCGCAATTGCACAGGCGCGCTCCTTAGAGGGAACGTTGCTGTCAATTCTCTTATATACTCTTTCATTTTAGACTTCTAGAGTGTTTGATTATCACATCACTCTAAATGTATAGACTATAAAGTTCACAAACATAAAGAGGGATCCTAGTGGGCCAGGCCAATCTTTCCTTATCTCTAAACTAAAACTGGGGAAATGTGTCGAGTGTTCTGGGCTTCAGACATGATTTTGTGTCAGAATTTCTTGAGGAAAAAATGCCTGGTTAGGCTTTGTGTATGTAGTGTGTGCCTTTCTTGCTTTACAGCTATGCTGTTATTATGCTGTGTGTTACTTATGTATGTTATGTTGCAGCTATTTAAAATAGTTTTGTCAATTTGTTCTGGCCAGAAACAAATTGGCCTTTGTAACATATCTTTGTCTTTGTGTGTCGTATGTCGACCACATTGCTTAGCAGAGTTGAGTGATACAAATGTATGTCAAGTTGATCAACACATTGTATTATTCTCCACTACAATAACAGTACTGAAATAAAGGCTAAAAGGGCATTAATTGGAGCTTTAAAAAAAAAAAGAAGAAAAAAAGAAGTAACTAAATAGTTACTTTTCACAGTAACGCATTACTTTTTGGTGTAAGTAACTGAGTTAGTAACTGAGTTACTTTTGAAATGAAGTAACTAGTAACTATAACTAGTTACTGTTTTTCAGTAACTAACCCAACACTGTTTACAACACAAGACAGGAAGTAGATGAAGATGGATGTTGTTTACAACACAAGACAGGAAGTAGATGAAGATGGGTGTTGTTTACAACACAGGACAGGAAGTAGATGAAGATGGATGTTGTTTACAACACAGGACAGGAAGTAGATGAAGATGGATGTTGTTTACAACACAAGACAGGAAGTAGATGAAGATGGATGTTGTTTACAACACAGGACAGGAAGTAGATGAAGATGGATGTTGTTTACAACACAAGACAGGAAGTAGATGAAGATGGATGTTGTTTACAACACAGGACAGGAAGTAGATGAAGATGGATGTTGTTTACAACACAAGACAGGAAGTAGATGAAGATGGATGTTGTTTACAACACAGGACAGGAAGTAGATGAAGATGGAAGTTGTTTACAACACAAGACAGGAAGTAGATGAAGATGGAAGTTGTTTACAACACAAGACAGGAAGTAGATGAACATGGAAGTTGTTTACAACACAAGACAGGAAGTAGATGAACATGGAAGATGTTTACAACACAGGACAGGAAGTAGATGAAGATGGAAGTTGTTTACAACACAAGACAGGAAGTAGATGAACATGGACGTTGTTTACAACACAGGACAGGAAGTATATGAAGATGGAAGTTGTTTACAACACAAGACAGGAAGTAGATGAACATGGAAGTTGTTTACAACACAAGACAGGAAGTAGATGAACATGGAAGTTATTTACAACACAAGACAGGAAGTAGATGAACATGGAAGTTGTTTACAACACAGGACAGGAAGTAGATGAACATGGAAGATGTTTACAACACAGGACAGGAAGTAGATGAAGATGGAAGTTGTTTACAACACAAGACAGGAAGTAGATGAAGATGGAAGTTGTTTACAACACAAGACAGGAAGTAGATGAACATGGAAGTTGTTTACAACACAAGACAGGAAGTAGATGAACATGGAAGTTGTTTACAACACAAGACAGGAAGTAGATGAACATGGAAGTTGTTTACAACACAAGACAGGAAGTAGATGAACATGGAAGTTGTTTACAACACAAGACAGGAAGTAAATGAAGATGGAAGTTGTTTACAACACAAGACAGGAAGTAGATGAAGATGGAAGTTGTTTACAACACAAGACAGGAAGTAGATGAACATGGAAGTTGTTTACAACACAAGACAGGAAGTAGATGAACAGGGAAGTTGTTTACAACACAGGACAGGAAGTAGAGGAAGATGGAAGTTGTTTACAACACAAGACAGGAAGTAGATGAACATGGAAGTTGTTTACAACACAAGACAGGAAGTAGATGAAGATGGATGTTGTTTACAACACAAGACAGGAAGTAGATGGACATGGAAGTTGTTTACAACACAAGACAGGAAGTAGATGAACATGGACGTTGTTTACAACACAGGACAGGAAGTAGAGGAAGATGGAAGTTGTTTACAACACAAGACAGGAAGTAGATGAACATGAAAGTTGTTTACAACACAAGACAGGAAGTAGATGGACATGGAAGTTGTTTACAACACAAGACAGGAAGTAGATGAACATGGACGTTGTTTACAACACAAGACAGGAAGTAGATGAAGATGGAAGTTGTTTACAACACAAGACAGGAAGTAGATGAACATAGAAGTTGTTTACAACACAAGACAGGAAGTAGATGAACATGGAAGTTGTTTACAACACAAGACAGGAAGTAGATGAACATGGAAGTTCTTTACAACACAAGACAGGAAGTAGATGAAGATTAATGTTGTTTACAACACAAGACAGGAAGTAGATGAACATGGAAGTTGTTTACAACACAAGACAGGAAGTAGATGAAGATGGATGTTGTTTACAACACAAGACAGGAAGTAGATGGACATGGAAGTTGTTTACAACACAAGACAGGAAGTAGATGAACATGGACGTTGTTTACAACACAGGACAGGAAGTAGAGGAAGATGGAAGTTGTTTACAACACAAGACAGGAAGTAGATGAACATGAAAGTTGTTTACAACACAAGACAGGAAGTAGATGGACATGGAAGTTGTTTACAACACAAGACAGGAAGTAGATGAACATGGACGTTGTTTACAACACAAGACAGGAAGTAGATGAAGATGGAAGTTGTTTACAACACAAGACAGGAAGTAGATGAACATAGAAGTTGTTTACAACACAAGACAGGAAGTAGATGAACATGGAAGTTGTTTACAACACAAGACAGGAAGTAGATGAACATGGAAGTTCTTTACAACACAAGACAGGAAGTAGATGAAGATTAATGTTGTTTACAACACAAGACAGGAAGTAGATGAACATGGAAGTTGTTTACAACACAAGACAGGAAGTAGATGAACATGGAAGATGTTTACAACACAGGACAGGAAGTAGATGAAGATGGATGTTGTTACCGTCCAGCAGCCAGCTGCTGTGTTGCAGGAGTGTCAGCTCTCCGAGGATGAGGCGAGATATGATCTGATCTGGAACCAGCTGGCCTTCATCGATACTCGCCTTCATCAGCAGCCCCAGCTCTGACAACACACACACACACACAACATGACACACTATATAACACACAACATGGCACATAATATAACATACTATATGTCACACTATTTAACACACTATATAACACACAACATGGCACACTATAACACACAATGTCACACAATATAACACACAACATTGCACATAATACAAGTACCGGTATAACACACTGTGTCACACAATATAACAACCTATATAGCACTATATTTCACACAAATTAACACACAATACAACACACTGTCACTCAATGTCACATAATATGTCACACAATATATGCTAAATGACTCAAGTTTCATGTAACATTATGGACTTTCATTAATTGTTAACACACAAATACAGTACATATATATACATATATATATATATATATATACACACACACACACACACATACATATATACACATATGTATATACATATATAAACAGTCACGATCAAAAGTTGACATACACTTGTAAAGAACATAATGTCATGGCTATCTTGAGTTTTCCAATACTTTGTACAACTCTTATTTTTTTGTGATAGAGTGATTGGAGCACATACTTGTTGGTCACAAAAAACATTCATGAAGTTTGCTTCTTTTACTAATTTATTATGAGTCTACTGAAAATGTGAGCAAATGTTCTGGGTGAAAAGTATACATACAGCAATGTTAATATTTGCTCACATGTCCCTTGGCAAGTTTCACTGCAATAAGGCGCTTTTGGTAGCCATCCAGAAGCTTCTGCTTGAATTTTTTTACCTTTCCTCTTGACAAAATTGGTGCAGTTCAGCTACATTGGTTGGTTTTCTGACATGGACTTGTTTCTTCAGCATTGTCCACATGTTTAAGTCAGGACTTTGGGAAGGCCATTCTAAAACCTTCATTCCAGCCTGATTTAGCCATTCCTTTACCACTTTTGACGTGTGTTTGGGGTCATTGTCCTGTTGGAACACCCAACTGCGCCCAAGACCCAACCTCCGGGCTGATGATTTTAGCTTGTCCTGAAGAATTTGGAGGTAATCCTCCTTTTTCATTGTCCCATTTAAAGCACCAGTTCCGTTGGCAGCGAAACAGGCCCAGAGCATAATACTACCACCACCATGCTTGACGGTAGGAATGGTGTTCCTGGGATTAAAGGCCTCACCTTCTCTCCTCCAAACATATTGCTGGGTGTTGTGGCCAAATGGCTCCATTTTAGTTTCATCTGACCACAGAACTTTCCCCCAGAAGGTCTTATCTTTGTCCATGTGATGTCAGATGAAACAAAATCGAGCTGTTTGGCCACAATACCCACTTCTGTCATGTAGAGGATCTTTGACTAGCACTGTCCACAACAGATTACTTGTGTTGTTATTCATGACTACGGTATCTATTTGGTGATACAAAATATGACAGAGGCTTGCATTGACATTATATCGTCGATATATTGACTATATATACACTATATACAGTCAATATATTGACATTATATAGTCAATATTTTGACATTATATACACATTATATAGCCAATATATTGACATTATATAGTCAATATATTGACATTATATACACATTAAATAGCCAATATATTGACATTATATAGTCAATATATTGACATTGTATACACATTATATAGCCAATATATTGATATTATATAGTCAATATATTGACATTATATACACTATATATAGTCAATATATTGACATTATATACACTATATATAGCCAATATATTGACATTATATACTCAATTTATAGTCAGTATATTGACATTATATACACATTATATAGTCAATATATTGAAATTATATACACATTATATAGCCAATATATTGACATTATATACTCAATTTATAGTCAGTATATTGGCATTATATAGTCAATATATTGAAATTATATACACATTATATAGCCAATATATTGACATTATATAGCCAATATATTGACATTATATACTCAATTTATAGTCAGTATATTGGCATTATATAGTCAATATATTGAAATTATATACACATTATATAGCCAATATATTGACATTATATAGTCAATATATTTACATTATATACACTATATTTAGTCAATATAATTACATTATATAGTCAATATATTGACATTATATACACTATATTTAGTCAATATAATGACATTATATAGTCAATATATTGACATTATATACACATTATATAGCCAATATATTGACATTATATACACTATATATAGTCAGTATATTGACAGTATATACACATTACATAGCCAAAATATTGACATTATATAGTCAATATATTGAAATTATATACACATTATATAGCCAATATATTGACATTATATAGTCAATATATTGACATTATATACACTATATTTAGTCAATATAATGACATTATATAGTCAATATATTGACATTATATACACATTATATAGCCAATATATTGACATTATATACACTATATATAGTCAGTATATTGACAGTATATACACATTACATAGCCAATATATTGACATTATACATAAAATATATTGACATTATATACACATATAGTCAATATATTGGCATTATATACACTACATATAGTCAGTATATTGACATTATATACACATTATATAGTCAATATATTGACATTATATACACATTATATAGTCAATATATTGACGTTATATACACTATATATATATATATATATATATATATATATATATATATAATTGACATTATATACTCTATAGTCAGTATATTGACAGTATGTACACATTATATAGTCAATATATTGACATTATATACACATTATATAGTCAATATATTGACGTTATATACACTATATATATATATATATATATATATATATATATATATATATATATATATATATATATATATAATTGACATTATATACTCTATAGTCAGTATATTGACAGTATGTACACATTATATAGTCAATATATTGACATTATTTACACTAAATATAGCCAAAATATTGACATTATATACTCTATAGTCAGTATATTGACAGTATATACACATTATATAGCCAATATATTGACATTATATACACATATTGTCAATATATTGACAGTATATACACATTATATAGCCAATATATTGACATAATATACACATTACAATATACACCTACTCAGTGGCCTAGTGGTTAGAGTGTCCGTCCTGAGATCGGTAGGTTGGGAGTTCAAATCCCGGCCGAGTCATACCAAAGACTATAAAAATGGGACCCATTACCTCCCTGCTTGGCACTCAGCATCAAGGGTTGGAATTGGGGGTTAAATCACCAAAATGATTCCCGGGCGCAGCCACCGCTGCTGCCCACTGCTCCCCTCGCCTCCCAGGGGGTGATCAAGGGTGATGGGTCAAATGCAGAGAATAATTTCGCCACACCTAGTGTGTGTGTGTGGTACTTTAACTTTAACTTTAACATTATATAGTCAATATATTGAGATTATATATACAATATATTGACATTATATACACATGAAATAGCCAAAATATTGATATTATACACACAATATATTAACATTATATACACATTATATAGTCAATATATTGACATTATATACACATTATATAGCCAATATATTGACATTATATAGTCAATATATTTACATTATATACACTATATTTAGTCAATATGATGACATTATATAGTCAATATATTGACATTATATACACTATATTTAGTCAATATGACATTATATAGTCAATATATTGACATTATATACACATTATATAGCCAATATATTGACATTATATACACTATATATAGTCAGTATATTGACAATATATACACATTACATAGCCAATATATTGACATTATATAGTCAATATATTGAAATTATATACACATTACATAGCCAATATATTGACATTATATACACATTATATAGCCAATATATTGACATTATATAGTCAATATATTGACATTATATACACTATATTTAGTCAATATAATGACATTATATAGTCAATATATTGACATTATATACACTATATATAGTCAGTATATTGACAGTATATACACATTACATAGCCAATATATTGACATTATATAGTCAATATATTGAAATGATATACACATTATATAGCCAATACATTGACATTATATACACATTATATAGCCAATATATTGACATTATATAGTCAATATATTGACATTATATACACTATATTTAGTCAATATAATGACATTATATAGTCAATATATTGACATTATATACACATTATATAGCCAATATATTGACATTATATACACTATATATAGTCAGTATATTGACAGTATATACACATTACATAGCCAATATATTGGCATTATACATAAAATATATTGACATTATATACACATTATATAGTCAATATATTGGCATTATATACACTATATATAGTCAGTATATTGACATTATATACACATTATATAGTCAATATATTGACATTATATACACATTATATAGACGTTATATACACTATATATATACATATATATAATATATATATATATATATATATATAATTGACATTATATACTCTATAGTCAGTATATTGACAGTATGTACACATTATATAGTCAATATATTGACATTATTTACACTAAATATAGCCAAAATATTGACATTATATACTCTATAGTCAGTATATTGACAGTATATACACATTATATAGCCAATATATTGACACTATATACACATATTGACAGTATATACACATTATATAGCCAATATATTGACATAATATACACATTATATAGTCAATATATTGAGATTATATATACAATATATTGACATTATATACACATGAAATAGCCAAAATATTGATATTATACACACAATATATTAACATTATATACACATTATATAGTCAATATATTGACATTATATACACATTACAAAGACAATATATTGACATAATATAGATGTACTAAAACGAGTAGTAGTGCAGGGACAAGCACACTAGTCCTTAGCAACATTGTACGTTATCTATGTGCACCAATATAACTTGATATCATAATCCTAATAATCATGCACGTAGTTTGTGTGTTGCATTAGAATAATAACATCTTTGTCTTGCTTATCTTTACTGCTTGAGTGTGCAGTCAAGGTGACGCGAAGGAGCAGACCTTCTTCCAAAGTCCAACCACTTGTTTCCAGTGTAAACTCCTTGGACTAGCAGCAAAGCAGTCTGATGACGTCACTTTTAACCCTCTGTGTGTGTGTGTGAGATAAGCGGGGTCTCATCTCATCTCATCATCAACATAACAACATTTTCAGCAAAGTTTTGGGGTGGAGGGGGGGAAAAAAGTGCAAAGTCACCAGTTTGAGCGTCGATGTTGGCTCTCAGAATGTCCCCACTGGAGATGTGCTGGAGGCCCAAACTTTTGCTGATCCGGCCGGAAATTGTGCCTTTACCGGAGCCGGGAGGCCCCATGATGACGGCCCGGTAGAGCCTGTGCAGAAGCATGGCGCGACAGAAGACGAACTCCGACACTCAGCTTTCTTTCTCCCTTCCTGGCCATCAAGCACACGGCAGTTTTCTTCTGGTGACGTCAGCATCAGGGGGCGTGTCCTGGAGGGTGGCCGCGCCTCCTTCCTTCAAGCAACCCGAGGAGGAAGCTGCGCAGAGCAGAATGCGCACAATTCCTTCCAGACCCGGGCAAGTGTTTGTATTGTTACGTAAGTAATTAGAAGATATTTCCTCAAACTATTTGTATATTTTATATTTAGACGGTTATGGTGATGGGTACGGAACAAAATGAGCTATAAATCCATTCAGATGTGCCTCATATCATATTAATAATTTAGGAAAGGGATTATCATGCAAATGTGATCATGTTTACCAGTAGGTTCGGTTGTTGTTTTTAATCATGTGCCGCCATCTGCAGGCCAAGAGTAGAATGACACCGTCGTTTCTAGGCGTTCGGTTGTTTTTAATCATGTGCCGCCATCTGCAGGCCAGAAGTAGAATGACACCCTGTCGTTTCTAGGCCTTGTCCTCCATCCATCCATTTGTTTGTAATAATAAACATAACATTTTTAATATGCAAAAACACTCGAGGAATGAAAACCTGCCTCATTTTTTGGGGCTTCGTTCAATGAAATGGCTGCCATCAAAAAGTTATTATATTCATTGTATTTATTAGAATTGTTTTAAATAATTATATATATATATTTTTCCGTTTTATTTTAATAAGGTGGAATGAAAAGTGTATTTTAAGCACAACTATTAGTTTTTCTAAAATTCTGTGTTTTTAAAATAATAAAATCTAGTCTGTAGTTTATTCCTTTTCACATAAAACAATAAAGATGGTGCAAAGTCTGTTTCAATGGAAAAAGTCTTGACAAAAAATGACAAAATCCAAAATTAAAAGGTTGTTTTTATGCTCAATGTTTAAAAAAAAAAAAAGAAGTGTGACTGTACCATAGATGATCTTTGATTAAAACGTTTTTTTTTTACTGTGGATTCCTACAAAGAGCAAAGCGCTCTTGTCTAATAGTGTTTTTTACAGTAGATCCTTACCAACAGTAGAGTGCTCTTGTCAAATAGAGGATCTTTGCCGAGTGTTTTTACAGTAGATCCTTAACAACGGTAAAGTGCTCGTGTCATAAGTCTCCTGAAGGAATCAATAAAGTATTACCTATCTATCTATCATATAGAGGATCTTTGACAAGTGTTTTTACAGTAGATCCTTAACAACGGTACAGTGCCCGTGTTATGTAGAGGATCTTTGACTAGAGTTTTTATAGTAGATCCTTAACTGTATCAAAATCCAAAATCGAAAGGTTAATTTTATGCTCAATGTTTTAAAAAAGTGTGACTGTACCATAGATCATGATCTTTGACTAAAACGTGGATTCCTGAAAAAAGCAAAGCGCTCCTGTCGTCAAATAGAGGATCTTTGCTTAGTGTTTTTTTTTTTTTTTTTTTTTTTTTACAGTAGATCCTTACCAACAGTAGAGTGCTCTTGTCAAATAGAGGATCTTTGCTTAGTGTTTTTTTTTTTACAGTAGATCCTTACCAACAGTAGAGTGCTCTTGTCAAATAGAGGATCTTTGCCTAGTGTTTTTACAGTTGATCCTTAACAACGGTAGAGTGCTCCTGTTATATAGAGGATCTTTGCCTAGTGTTTTTGCGGTAGATCTTAACAACGGTAAAGTTAATCTGAAAGACCGTGCTAGCTGCTTATTTTATTGTACCAATGCCGTTTAATGACCTTGTCCCGGTGTAGATACTGATCTCTTATCAGGCTGCAGTGACCTCTGCTGGTTGTTCAGGGGAGTGTGTAGGTCACATTTATTTGTGCATCTGGTTTGTGGGAGGAATGTCTCATCGACACAAAAGCAAAAAAAAAGCGATCCACATATGCAAATTCAATACAAATACAAATACAAAATCAAGCATATCTATATTCAAATCTCAAATATATAGCTACAAATACACGTTTATTTATACAAATTCTTGATTTATCTGTACGTCACATTTTTATATTTATACATTTTATTTGTATATATTTTCAAATCTCAAAAATATATTTACAAATACGCGTTTATTTATACAAATTCTTGATTTATTTGTACGTCACATTTTTATATTTATACATTTTATTTGTATATATTTTCAAATCTCTAAAATATATTTACAAATACGCGTTTATTTATACAAATTATTGATTTATTTGTACGTCACATTTTTATATTTATACATTTTATTTGTATATAATTTCAAATCTAAAAAAGATATTTACAAATACGTGTTTATTTATACAAATTCTTGATTTATTTGTACGTCACATTTTTATATTTATACTTTTTATTTGTATATATTTTCAAATCTCAAAAATATTTTTACAAATACGTGTTTATTTATACAAATTCTTGATTTATTTGTACATCACATTTTTATATTTATACATTTTATTTGTATATATTTTCAAATCTCAAAAATATATTTACAAATATGCGTTTATTTATACAAATTTTTGATTTATTTGTCTGTCACATTTTTATATTTATACATTTTATTTGTATATATTTTCAAATCTCAAAAATATATTTACAAATACGCGTTTATTTGTACAAATTCTTGATTTATTTGTACGTCACATTTTTATATTTATACATTTTATTTGTATATATTTTCAAATCTCAAAAATATATTTACAAATATGCGTTTATTTATACAAATTCTTGATTTATTTGTACGTCACATTTTTATATTTATACATTTTATTTGTATATATTTTCAAATCTCAAAAATATATTTACAAATACGCGTTTATACAAATTCTTGATTTATTTGTCGGTCACATTTTTATATTTATACATTTTATTGGTATATATTTTCAAATCTCAAAAATATATTTACAAATATGCGTTTATTTATACAAATTCTTGATTTATTTGTACGTCACATTTTTATATTTATACATTTTATTTGTATATATTTTCAAATCTCAAAAATATATTTACAAATACGCGTTTATTTATACAAATTCTTGATTTATTTGTAGGTCATATTTTTATATTCATACATTTTATTTGTACATATTTTCAAATCTCAAAAATATATTTACAAATACACGTTTATTTATACAAATTCTTGATTTATTTGTACGTCACATTTTTATATTTATACATTTTATTTGTATATATTTTCAAATCTCAAAAATATATTTACAAATACGCGTTTATTTATACAAATTCTTGATTTATTTGTCGGTCACATTTTTATATTTATACATTTTATTTGTATATATTTTCAAATCTCAAAAATATATTTACAAATACACGTTTATTCATTCAAATTCTTGATTTATTTGTAGGTCACATTTTTATATTTATACGTTTTATTTGTATATATTTTCAAATCTCAAAAATATATTTACAAATACACGTTTATTTATACAAATTCTTGATTTATTTGTACGTCACATTTTTATATTTATACATTTTATTTGTATATATTTTCAAATCTCAAAAATATATTTACAAATATGCGTTTATTTATACAAATTCTTGATTTATTTGTACGTCACATTTTTATATTTATACATTTTATTTGTATATATTTTCAAATCTCAAAAATATATTTACAAATATGCGTTTATTTATACAAATTCTTGATTTATTTGTACGTCACATTTTTATATTTATACATTTTATTTGTATATATTTTCAAATCTCAAAAATATATTTACAAATACGCGCTTATTTATACAAATTCTTGATTTATTTGTACGTCACATATTTATATTTATACATTTTATTTGTACATATTTTCAAATCTCAAAAATACATTTACAATAACACGTTTATTTATATAAATTCTCGATTTATTTGTAGGTCACATTTTTAAATTCATACATTTTATTTGTATATATTTTCAAATCTCAAAAATATATTCACAAATACGCGTTTATTTATACAAATTCTTGATTTATTTGTTGGTCACATTTTTATATTTATACATTTTATTTGTATATATTTTCAAATCTCAAAAATATATTTACAAATACGCGTTTATACAAATTCTTGATTTATTTGTCGGTCACATTTTTATATTTATACATTTTATTGGTATATATTTTCAAATCTCAAAAATATATTTACAAATATGCGTTTATTTATACAAATTCTTGATTTATTTGTACGTCACATTTTTATATTTATACATTTTATTTGTATATATTTTCAAATCTCAAAAATATATTTACAAATACGCGTTTATTTATACAAATTCTTGATTTATTTGTAGGTCATATTTTTATATTCATACATTTTATTTGTACATATTTTCAAATCTCAAAAATATATTTACAAATACACGTTTATTTATACAAATTCTTGATTTATTTGTACGTCACATTTTTATATTTATACATTTTATTTGTATATATTTTCAAATCTCAAAAATATATTTACAAATACGCGTTTATTTATACAAATTCTTGATTTAATTTTCGGTCACATTTTTATATTTATACATTTTATTTGTATATATTTTCAAATCTCAAAAATATATTTACAAATACACGTTTATTCATTCAAATTCTTGATTTATTTGTAGGTCACATTTTTATATTTATACGTTTTATTTGTATATATTTTCAAATCTCAAAAATATATTTACAAATACGCGTTTATTTATACAAATTCTTGATTTATTTGTACGTCACATTTTTATATTTATACATTTTATTTGTATATATTTTCAAATCTCAAAAATATATTTACAAATATGCGTTTATTTATACAAATTCTTGATTTATTTGTACGTCACATTTTTATATTTATACATTTTATTTGTATATATTTTCAAATCTCAAAAATATATTTACAAATATGCGTTTATTTATACAAATTCTTGATTTATTTGTACGTCACATTTTTATATTTATACATTTTATTTGTATATATTTTCAAATCTCAAAAATATATTTACAAATACGCGCTTATTTATACAAATTCTTGATTTATTTGTACGTCACATATTTATATTTATACATTTTATTTGTACATATTTTCAAATCTCAAAAATACATTTACAATAACACGTTTATTTATATAAATTCTCGATTTATTTGTAGGTCACATTTTTAAATTCATACATTTTATTTGTATATATTTTCAAATCTCAAAAATATATTCACAAATACGCGTTTATTTATACAAATTCTTGATTTATTTGTTGGTCACATTTTTATATTTATACATTTTATTTGTATATATTTTCAAATCTCAAAATGATATTTACAAATACGCGTTTATTTATACAAATTATTGATTTATTTGTAGGTCACATTTTTATATTCATACATTTTATTTGTATATATTTTCAAATCTCAAAAATATATTCACAAATACGCGTTTATTTATACAAATTCTTGATTTATTTGTACGTCACATTTTTATATTTATACATTTTATTTGTATATATTTTCAAATCTCTAAAATATATTTACAAATACGCGTTTATTTATACAAATTCTTGATTTATTTGTACGTCACATTTTTATATTTATACATTTTATTTGTATATATTTTCAAATCTCAAAAATATATTTACAAATACGCGTTTATTTATACAAATTCTCGATTTATTTGTAGGTCACATTTTTGTATTTATACGTTTTATTTGTATATATTTTCAAATCTCAAAAATACATTTACAAATACGCGTTTATTTATACAAATTCTCGATTTATTTGTAGGTCACATTTTTATATTTATACATTTTATTTGTATATATTTTCAAATCTCAAAAATATATTTACAATTACATGTTTATTTATACAAATTCTTGATTTATTTTTCTGTCACATTTTTATATTTATACATTTTATTTGTATATATTTTCAAATCTAAAAAATATATTTACAAATACATGTTTATTTATTCAAATTCTTTATTTATTTGTACGTCACATTTTTATATTTATACATTTTATTTGTATATATTTTCAAATCTCAAAAATATATTTACAAATACGCGTTTATTTATACAAATTCTTGATTTATTTGTACGTCACATTTTTATATTTATACATTTTATTTGTATATATTTTCAAATGTCAAAAATATTTACAAATACGCGTTTATTTGTACAAATTCTTGATTTATTTGTACGTCACATTTTTATATTTATACATTTTATTTGTATATATTTTCAAATCTCAAAAATATATTTACAAATACGCGTTTATTTATACAAATTCTTGATTTATTTGTCGGTCACATTTTTATATTTATACATTTTATTTGTATATATTTTCAAATCTCAAAAATATATTTACAAATACGCGTTTATTTATACAAATTCTTGATTTATTTGTACGTCACATTTTTATATTTATACATTTTATTTGTATATATTTTCAAATCTCAAAAATATATTTACAAATATGCGTTTATTTATACAAATTCTTGATTTATTTGTACGTCACATTTTTATATTTATACATTTTATTTGTATATATTTTCAAATCTCAAAAATATATTTACAAATACGCGCTTATTTATACAAATTCTTGATTTATTTGTACGTCACATATTTATATTTATACATTTTATTTGTACATATTTTCAAATCTCAAAAATACATTTACAATAACACGTTTATTTATATAAATTCTCGATTTATTTGTAGGTCACATTTTTAAATTCATACATTTTATTTGTATATATTTTCAAATCTCAAAAATATATTCACAAATATGCGTTTATTTATACAAATTCTTGATTTATTTGTCGGTCACATTTTTATATTTATACATTTTATTTGTATATATTTTCAAATCTCAAAATGATATTTACAAATACGCGTTTATTTATACAAATTATTGATTTATTTGTAGGTCACATTTTTATATTCATACATTTTATTTGTATATATTTTCAAATCTCAAAAATATATTCACAAATACGCGTTTATTTATACAAATTCTTGATTTATTTGTACGTCACATTTTTATATTTATACGTTTTATTTGTACATATTTTCAAATCTCAAAAATACATTTACAAATACGCGTTTATTTATACAAATTCTCGATTTATTTGTAGGTCACATTTTTATATTTATACATTTTATTTGTATATATTTTCAAATCTCAAAAATATATTTACAAATACGCGTTTATTTATACAAATTCTTGATTTATTTTTACGTCACATTTTTATATTTATACATTTTATTTGTATATATTTTCAAATCTCAAAAATATTTTTACAAATACGCGTTTATTTATACAAATTCTTGATTTATTTGTACGTCACATTTTTATATTTATACATTTTATTTGTATATATTTTCAAATCTCAAAAATATATTTACAAATACACGTTTATTTATACAAATTCTCGATTTATTTGTACGTCACATTTTTATATTTATACATTTTATTTGTGTATATTTTCAAATCTCAAATATATATTTACAATTACATGTTTATTTATACAAATTCTTGATTTATTTGTAGGTCACATTTTTGTATTTGTACGTTTTATTTGTATATATTTTCAAATCTCAAAAATATATTTACAAATATGCGTTTATTTATACAAATTCTTGATTTATTTGTACGTCACATTTTTATATTTATACATTTTATTTGTATATATTTTCAAATCTCAAAAATATATTTACAAATACGCGTTTATTTATACAAATTCTTGATTTATTTGTACGTCACATTTTTATATTTATACATTTTATTTGTATATATTTTCAAATCTCAAATATATTTACAAAATACACGTTTATTTAAACAAATTATTGATTTATTTGTAGGTCACATTTTTATATTCATACACTTTATTTGTATATATTTTAAAATCTCAAAAATATATTTACAAATACGCGTTTATTTATACAAATTCTTGATTTATTTGTACGTCACATTTTTATATTTATACGTTTTATTTGTATATATTTTCAAATCTCAAAAATATATTTACAAATACACGTTTATTTATACAAATTCTTGATTTATTTGTACGTCACATTTTTATATTTATACATTTTATTTGTATATATTTTCAAATCTCAAAAATATATTTACAATTACATGTTTATTTATACAAATTCTTGATTTATTTTTCTGTCACATTTTTATATTTATACATTTTATTTGTATATATTTTCACATCTAAAAAATATATTTACAAATACATGTTTATTTATTCAAATTCTTGATTTATTTGTACGTCACATTTTTATATTTATACATTTTATTTGTATATATTTTCAAATCTCAAAAATATATTTACAAATACGCGTTTATTTATACAAATTCTTGATTTATTTGTACGTCACATTTTTATATTTATACATTTTCAAATCTCAAAATTATATTTACAAGTACACATTTATTTATACAAATTCTTGATTTATTTGTACGTCACATTTTTATATTTATACATTTTATTTGTATATATTTTCAAATCTCAAAAATATGTTTACAAATGTGCGTTTATTTATACAAATTCTTGATTTATTTGTACGTCACATTTTTATATTTATACATTTTATTTGTATATATTTTCAAATCTCAAAAATATTTTTACAAATACGCGTTTATTTATACAAATTCTTGATTTATTTGTAGGTCACATTTTTATATTTATAAATTTTATTTGTATATATTTTCAAATCTCAAAAATATATTTACAAATACACGTTTATTTATACAAATTATTTATTTATTTGTATATCACATTTGTATTTGTTTGTATTAATATCATATTGATATATATATATAAGTTCATGTGAGATAATTCTACTTCCATAGTTTTCACCCAAAACAATTCTTTAAAGCAAAAAAATAAAAATAAAACCCCCCCACATAAAAGCAATGTTGTTTTGTCCCTCGTGACGTTCCGTAGCCCCGCCTCCTCTCCAGTTACTTCCTGGTCGAACCCACGTGTACCTCGCCAGCGAGTCCAGGCGCGAAGCGAGCCTGCAAACAACAACATGGCCAGTAACGGGCTCGCCTACGACGGCTGCAACTTCTTCAGGCAACGCCTGGTTTTGTCCACGCTGAGTGGGAAGCGTGTGAAAATCCGCAACATCAGGTCCAAAGAGGACGACCCGGGCCTGCGAGGTGAGTTGTTGTTGTTATTGTTGTTGTCAGAGAGCTACATGTGGCGTCGCATTAGCCACATGCTAACATGCTAGCTGCTACGCAGTTGGCGTGAGATTCACGACGGCGGTCAAAGAACAACTAAGTCTCCGGAGTTATTTTGAGAATAAAATAACACGTTTATTTTGTGTATTTATTCACTTATTTTGCTGTTTTAAATGTGAGGAAGACAAACTAGGCTTTTAGTAAGTGGGATAGGTTAACGTGTTACTACTGTACGTCATGTTTTCATAGTTTTGTTATGATGCGTTAATACATGAAAGTAACGCCAAGTCATATTTAGGTATATATTTATTCGTACAGGCCTCGAATTTTAACTTTTTATTTCATTATTTTATTTATTATCGCCCTGCGATGAGGTGGCGACTTGTCCAGGGTGTACCCCGCCTTCCGTCCGAATGCCGCTGAGATCAGCTCCAGCGACCCCGAAAGGGACAAGCGGTAGGAAATGGATGGATGGACTATTATTTTATTTTTTTAGTATATATATATATATATATATATATATTCATATATATATATTTTTTTTGATTTAATTTATTTATTTATGTATTCATACAGGCCTCGAATTTAAACTTTTTATTCATTATTTTATTTTATTTATTATTGCCCTGCGATGAGGTGGCGACTTGTCCAGGGTGTACACCGCCTTCCGCCCGAATGCAGCTGAGATCAGCTTCAGCGACCCCGAAAGGGACAAGCGGTAGGAAATGGATGGATGGACTATTTTTATTTTATTTTTTTAATTTATTTATAATATTTTTAAGTATATATATATATATATATATATATATATATATATATATATTTTTTTTTTTTTTTTTTTTTTTTTTAATTTATTTATGTGTTCATACAGGCCTCGAATTTAAACTTTTTATTAATTATTTTATTTTATTTATTATTGCCCTGCGATGAGGTGGCGACTTGTCCAGGGTGTACCCCGCCTTTCGCCCGAATGCAGTTGAGATAGGCTCCGGCGACCCCGAAAGGGACAAGCGGCAGAAAATGGATGGATGGACTATTATTATTATTATTTATTTATTTATTTTTAAATATATATATATATATATATATACATATATATATATATATACATACATATATATATATATGTGTGTGTGTATGGATGGATGGATGGACTATTATTTTTATTTATTTATTTTTATATATATATATATATATATATATATATATTTAAAAATAAATAAATAATGGACTATTATTATTTATTTATTTTTAAATATATATATATATATATTTAAAAATAAATAAATAATGGACTATTATTATTATTTATTTATTTATTTTTAAATATATATATATATATATATATTTAAAAAAAATAATAGTCCATCCATCCATTTTCTGCCGCTTTCGGGCGAAAGGCGGGGTACACCCTGGACAAGTCGCCACCTCATCGCAGGGCAATAATAAATAAAATAATAAAATAAAATAATTAATAAGTTTAAATTCGAGGCCTGTATGAATACATAAATATATATATATATATACTTTAAAAAATAATAATAATAATAATTTTAAAAAAAATAGTCCATCCATCCATTTCCTACCGCTTGTCTCTTTCGGGGTCGCTGGAGCTGATCTCAGCTGCATTCCGGCGGAAGGCGGGGTACACCCTGGACAAGTCGCCATCTCATCGCAGGGCAATAATAAATAAAATAATAAAATAAAATAATTAATAAAAAGTTTAAATATGAGGCCTGTATGAATACATAAATTAATAAATATATATATAAGGTTAGGTGTGATTTACCCTGGATAACCTTATCCGGCTTAGTTTAAACAGGGCTTAAGAGTTCGAGCAGAAATATGTCCTATAGGAATTAAACTATGCACAATAAAACATTAACAAAATTATGTTAAATACTTTTTAAAATAATACCTTTGTGACATGAAAAAAACAAGTAATGTAAAAAAAAACATGCCTTTTACTTTTTGATATCAAAATAAAACACAAAGCAGTTTGGCTAATGAAGATACAGTCTAATAAACAAGATGTGTTATTCTCTAACGCCCCCTTGTGGTTCAGTACAACAGTTTGGCCAACAACAACAACAAAAACATGCATGTTTCCTCACCTTGTTAACTCTGTCACAGCAGCTGATGGACGCTGTATTGAGAACCAGGGCTGCAACAACTAATCGATTAAAATCGATTATAAAAATAGTTGGCGATTAATTTAGTCATCAATTCGTTGGATCTATGCACATGCGCAGAGGCTACTTTTTTATTTTTATTTTTTATAAACCTTTATTTATAAACTGCAACATTTACAGACAGCTGAGAAACAATAATCAAAATAAGTAGGGTGCCAGTATGCTGGTTTTTTTTCCAATAAAATACTGGAAAGGATAGAAATGTAGTTTCTCTTTTATCCGATTATTAATCAAAGTAATAATCGACAGATTAATCGATTATCAAATTAGTTGTTAGTTGCAGCCCTATTGAGAACATAAAAGTAACATCATATAGATTTTCTCCTTCGCTGTATACTTTTAGTGTGGGGACAAGTGTCTCCAATATTGTCCACACCTGTCTCCATCTAACAGCAGTGCGCTCTTAAACCCACGGCGGGGAGCGAGGGGAAATGACTGTAGCGTCAACGGAATTTGGGAACGTGCTTTGTTGTGTTGCGGTACACATCCATCTATTTTCTACCGCTTATTCCCTTCGGGGTCACGGGGGGCGCTGGAGCCTATCTCAGCTACAATCGGGCGGAAGGCGGGGTACACCCTGGACAAGTCACCATCTCATAGTCTCCCGAAATGTAATTGTCACTGTTTAGTGTGGTCTCACTATGTGGCACATATTTATGACAGTGTTGGCGTTGTTTATACGGCCACCGTTAGTGTGACTTGTAGGTCTGTTGACTAAGTATAGTCCGGGTTGATACCCTTGGAGCGAGATTAACGTTGTTAGTCCGCCATGATTAATAAGCCAAACGGCGCTTGTGCGCATGCGCCTTACTTCGTGTTGCCTTAAATGCATTAACAAATGACGGCGTTTCGGTAATTAATAAAGGCGACGGTATGACTAACCGTCTGGAATTATCGCGAGTTATCATTATGCCGTTGACCATTATATCCCTGTCCATTAACAAGTAAAAAGTCAAGGGCGGTCACGGCAAGTTGTTGGTCAATTTTTTTAGGGCACTACGGCAAATGAGAGGGCAATTGCCGTGGTTAAATTCGAGCCCTGTTCATATATATGTATTTTATATATTTACATTGTTTATTTATTATTCATAACTTGTTCTTTTCTGTGTGCTTTTAAGATTTTGAGGCCAGCTTCATCAGACTTCTTGACAAAGTGACCAATGGCTCCACGATAGAAATAAACCAGACAGGTGATGGATTGTTCACATTATTTATTTATTTTTACATAAAAATGTGTGATTTATACATACCGTATTTTCCGCACTATAAGGCGCACCGGATTATTAGCCGCACCTTCAATGAATGGCATATTTCATAACTTTGTCCACCAATAAGCCGCCCCGGACTATAAGCCGCGCCTACGCTGCGCTAAAGGGAATGTCAAAAAAACAGTCAGATAGGTCAGTCAAACTTTAATAATATATTAAAAACCAGCGTTCTAACAACTCTGTTCACTCCCAAAATGTACGCAAATGTGCAATCACAAACATAGTAAAATTCAAAATAGTGCAGAGCAATAGCAACATAATGTTGCTCGAACGTTAATGTCACAACACACAAAATAAACATAGCGCTCACTTTCTGAAGTTATTCTTCATTCGTAAATCCTTCGTCTTCGGTGTCCGAAGTGAAAAGTTGGGCAAATGTGAGATCCAAAATGGCCGGCTCCGTCTCGTCGAAGTAATCGGAGTCAGTGTCACTGTTATCCAGCAGTTCTGTGAATCCTGCCTTCCGGAAAGCTCGGACCACAGTTGTGACCGAAATATCTGCCCAGGCATTTACGATCCACTGGCAGATGTTGGCGTCGTCTGGCGCTGCCTCCCTGTCTTAGTGAAGGTGTGTTCGCCTTCTGTCATCCATTGTTCCCACGCAGTTAGCAGTCTAGCTTCGAATGCCCTGTTGACACCAATATCTAGCGGCTGGAGGTCTTTTGTCAATCCACCCGGAATGACGGCGAGTATTGAATTAAGCGCGTAAGCGTGTCTCTTACTGTGATGTTATGAGCTAGCAAATATAACAACTACACTACCCAGCATGCAACGATAGTTACGAGCATGCGCGGTAGCCCTGAGAAGCGTTGTTGTATGCTGGGAGTTAGAATGTGGTTATGAGCACGCTGTGAGTAAACGTTGAGAACTCAGTTAACACGCCTCGTCTGCATTATTTATAATTAGACAGACAACACACTTAATAGGAGCCATTTTGGGGTCTTTACATAAACACACAAATGGAAATGAAACGTCACATATCCCAGCATGCACCGCGCGCTTCTTCGTCATCCACTGTTCCCACGCAGTTAGCAGTCTAGCTTCGAATGCCCTGTTGACACCAATATCTAGCGGCTGGAGGTCTTTTGTCAATCCACCCGGAATGACGGCGAGTATTGAATTAAGCGCGTAAGCGTGTCTCTTAATGTGATGTTATGAGCTAGCAAATATAACAACTACACTACCCAGCATGCAACGATAGTTACGAGCATGCGCAGTAGCCCTGAGAAGCGTTGTTGTATGCTGGGAGTTAGAATGTGGTTATGAGCACGCTGTGAGTAAACGTTGAGAACTCAGTTAACACGCCTCGTCTGCATTATTTATAATTAGACAGACAACACACTTAATAGGAGCCATTTTGGGGTCTTTACATAAACACACAAATGGAAATGAAACGTCACATATCCCAGCATGCACCGCGCGCTTCTTCTTCTTCCGGGGGCGGGTGGTTGCTTACAGTACAAGAAGAAGCGCTTCCTGTTCTATGGGGGCGGGTGCTTACCTTGGCGGTTGCTTGCGTAGAAGAAGAAGCGCTTCCTGCTCTACCGGGAAAAAAGATGGCGGCTGTTTACCGAAGTTGCGAGAACGAAACTTTATGAAAATGAATCTTAATATTTATCCATATATAAAGCGCACCGGGTTAAAAGCCGCACTGTCAGCTTTTGAGTAAATTTGTGGTTTTTAGGTGCGGCTAATGGTGCGGAAAATACGGTAGTCTGATTTAAATATGTATTTGGGTAAATTATTTGGAAATGTACAAATAATATTAATACTTTAAGAAATGCTACATATCTGTCAATATAAAGTTAGTTTATTTTAAATGTTTTATGCCATTTTGTCAAAGTCAATCCTGTTTTTTATGGCAAAAACACAAAATATGCAATATTTTACCCCCAAATTTCAAAGTGGACTATTAAAAAAAAATCCCTGAAATTGAAAAATGACTGAATTTGGTAACACAATGCTACAAATTGTGTTTTTTGTTTAACAAAAATGTGTTTTACCTGCTACATGGCTTATCTGGGTACATTTAGCCACAATTTTGTTTTTAATACTTAGGTGATGGATTGTTCACATTATTATTATTTTTTACATGAGAATGTGTGATTTATGGATACATAGTCTGATTTAAATATGTATTTGGATAAATTGTCTGGAAATGTACAAATAATATTAATACTTTAAGAAATGCTACATATCTGTCAATATAAAGTCAAAAGTTTATTTTAAATGTTTTATACCATTTTGTCAAAGTCAACCCTGTTTTTTATGGCAAAAACACAAAATATACAATATTTTACCCCCAAATTTCAAAGTGGACTATTAAAAAAATCCCTGAAATTGAAAAATGACTGAATTTGGTAACACATTGCTACAAATTGTGTTTTTTCTTTAACAAAAATGTGTTTTACCTGCTACATGGCTTATCTGGGTACATTTAGCCACAATTTTGTTTTTAATACTTAGGTGATGGATTGTTCACATTATTATTATTTTTTACATGAGAATGTGTGATTTATGGATACATAGTCTGATTTAAATATGTATTTGGATAAATTGTCTGGAAATGTACAAATAATATTAATACTTTAAGAAATGCTACATATCTGTCAATATAAAGTTAGTTTATTTTAAATGTTTTATGCCATTTTGTCAAAGTCAATCCTGTTTTTTATGGCAAAAACACAAAATATGCAATATTTTACCCCCAAATTTCAAAGAGGACTATTAAAAAAAATCCCTGAAATTGAAAAATGACTGAATTTGGTAACAAATTGCTACAATTTGTGTTTTATCTTTAACAAAAATGTGTGTTACTTGCTACATGGCGTATCTGGGTACATTTTTCCACAGTTTTGTTTTTAGTACTTAGGTGATGGATTGTTCACACTATTTTTTTTACATGAGAGTGTGTGATTTATGGATGCATAGTCTGATTTAAATATGTATTTGGATAAATTGTCTGGGAATGTACAAATAATATGAATTCTTTAAGAAATGCTACATTTTCGCAAGTAATCAAGACATGTTTAATCATTTGAAAAACTTTGTCTGAGTTTTGTCAGTTTTGTTCGTTGTAGATTACAAAATACAAACATTTGGACCATAAAATTGTGTAAGCAAGGCATGTAATATTAGTTAGGGTGTACTGAATGTGACATACGTAAGGGGTGTCCTTGCATATTACTTACACACAAGGTCTCCAAGGCAGAAGCTTATCCAGTAACAAACCTGTCCGCATCATTCAATTTGTAATCTGTATAATACTTAATGAAAATTCCTTGTAAGACGTTCTTTCACAAATATAGTTTTTATTTTTGGACACTTAATTATTAACCATCCATGATTATTTAAGCTTCTGGTGTCAATCATTCCATATTTTTTTTTCCTCAAATTTTTTTTAATTGAATTTTGCAGACAGTACAGCATAGTGAATCATGGCAACAACAAGCTGAGGTATCTGCTCATTTTACAATAATAACATAACATAATAAACCCAATCATTACAATACCAACCCACTCAATTCCCAAGGTAATTGTCCCCTAATGCCAATAACATATATAGACACGTGAATATATGCAAACATAGATTCAATCTAACGAAATATATTAAAGATAAATAAATGAATAGATAAGGTAAAAATAAATCAATCAATAATACATAAGATATACAATAAAATAAAATGTAAAAGTAATCATTCCATTTTTAAGTGTCTTGATGTTGTGACTGATGATGAAAATACTTCATTTTGATCTATCTTTTACATGAGCTTACCATCATGAATTATTCTGATCACTCGCCTGTCACTCTAAAAACACTTACCACTCCACTTCAACTTAAAGACCGCATAAGTCCGTTCCAGGTGGTTAATAATAAATAGTGTTATTCATGTCTACCATTGTGATCAAACATTTTCTAGCATTCCACTCTCCAAAATAATACAATTATGTATGACCCCTGCTGATATCGCATCGGATCAATGTCGGTTTCGGCCAATATCGGAAGGGAAAAAGTAGCATGGGGATACCTATGAAATACAAAGATTTGAAGGCCTACTGAAAGCCACTACTACCGACCACGCAGTCTGATAGTTTATATATCAATGATGAAATCTTAACATTGCAACACATATTTATTGCACTTTAGCTTACTAAAGTGCAATTTTAAATTTTGCGCGAAATATCCTGCTGAAAACGTCTCGGTATGATGACGTCTGCGCGTGACGTCACGGATTGTAGCGGACATTTTGGGACAGCATGGTGGCCAGCTGTTAAGTCGCCTGTTTTCATCGCAAAATTCCACAGTATTCTGGACATCTGTGTTGGTGAATCTTTTGCAATTTGTTCAATGAACAATGGAGACAGCAAAGAAGAAAGCTGTAGGTGGGAAGCGGTGTATTGCGGCAGGTGTTGTGCTGGTTAACGCACCCCCGCCGTAGAATGCACCCCCTGACTGTTGTGCCGGATAACACAGCCGGTGTTTCATTGTTTACATTCCCGAAAGATGACAGTCAAGCTTTACCATTGGCCCGTGGAGAACTGGGACAACAGAGACTCTTACCAGGAGGACTTTGAGTTGGATACGCAGACACGGTACCGTGAGTACGCATGCAGCTGCGGCTTCCAAACATTTGATCGCTTGCCCGTACGTGCGTGCCGCTATGTGCATGTCACGTACGTAACTTTGGGGAAATATATGTGCTGTATGAACTTTGGGGAGGTGAACGGTACTTTGGGCTGTGGGATTGAGTGTGTTGTGCAGGTGTTTGAGTTGTATTGGCGGGTTATATGGACAGGAGGGGGGGGCGTTTGTTATGCGGGATTAATTTGTGGCATATTAAATATAAGTCTGGTTGTGTTGTGGCTAATAGAGTATATATATGTCTTGTGTTTATTTACTGTTTTAGTCATTCCCAGCTGAATATCAGGTCCCACCCGCCTCTCGCAGCATCTTCCCTATCTGAATCGCTCCCACTGCCCTCTAGTCCTTCACTCTCACTTTCCTCATCCACAAATCTTTCATCCTCGCTCAAATTAATGGGGAAATCGTCGCTTTCTCGGTCCGAATCGCTCTCGCTGCTGGTGTCCATGATTGTAAACAATGTGCAGATGTGAGGAGCTCCACAACCTGTGACGTCACGCTACTCGTCTGCTACTTCCGGTACAGGCAAGGCTTTTTTATCAGCGACCAAAAGTTGCGAACTTTATCGTCGATGTTCTCTACTAAATCCTTTCAGCAAAAATACGGCAATATCGCGAAATGATCAAGTATTTCAGTAGGCCTTTAAAATGATACTAACAGGCATCGTACTCAAGTTCAGTATGGTAGGAAGAACTGATAAATAGCCCTCTATTCACACTTTTTGGCTTGTTTCTCCTTCAGGCACAGTGTTATTCTACAGGCCAGGGTTACTTTACGGGGGCTCTATAGAACACGACTGCAGCCTGCAGCGCTCCATAGGGTACTACTTGGAGGCCCTGCTCATGCTGGCGCCCTTCATGAAGACCCCTCTGAAGGCCACCCTCAGGGGCGTCACCAATGACCCCACGGACCCAACGGTAAGACGACACTTTGGTTCTTCAAAGCAACAAGAGGGTCTCAGTCATATAAATGTTAAAAATAAGTCATGGTATTATTCAACGCTTACAGTAAATCTCGAGATCAACTTTGGATCTATCTGTCAATATTAAGTTAAAGTTTCTTTTAAATGTTTTATGCCATTTTGTGAAAGTCGTCCGTTTTTTTATGGCAAAAACACAAAATATGCAATATTTTAGCCCCAAATTTTAAAGTGGATTGTTAAAAAAAAATCCTTGAAATTAAAAAATGACTGAGTTTGGTTAAAAAATTGCTACAATTTGTGTTATATCTTTAACAAAAATGTGTTATACCTGCTACATGGCTTATCTCGGTACATTTATCCACAGTTTTGTTTTTAGTACTTACTAGTAATTTTATTTTTCTTAAAGAACAGACCAGGATTGGCAACCATAAATCATAAATAATTTTACATTATGTTAATAAAAAATTTTTTTTGACAATATTCTAACCTAATTCTTGATTATGGAAAATTGTAAATTGTTCTTTGAGTGCAACATGAAAAACACAATGTGTTTAATGCCCATCCATCCATCTATCTTCTTCCGCTTATCCGAGGTCGGGTCGCGGGGGCTTTTAGTTTAAATTAAATTCATAACATTGATTTTGTGACATTATTATTTTTTCAGCAATGACCGTTTTGAAGAAGAAAAAAGCCTGCATGGCAGCTTTTTGTGTGTGTATGTATATATATATATATATATATACATATATACACACTCATACATATATATACAAAAATGACTATATATCTATATATATACACACACATATATACTTATACACACATATACATATACACACACATATATAAATATATATATGTATATATATACACATATACATATACACACATACACACACATATATATATATATGTGTGTGTGTGTGTGTGTGTATGTACATGTGTGTATATGTATGTATGTATATATATATATAATATATATATATAGTCATTTTTGTATATGTATGTGTGTGTGTGTATATATATATATATATATATATGTGCATATGTGTGTGTGTGTGTGTATATATATATATATACAGTATATATATGTGTATGTATGTATATATATGTATATATATATATATATGTGTGTATATTGTAAAATTTATATATTATATATATATGTGTATATTGTAAAATTTAATATTTGATGTGAATTAATTGACCTTGAATAGGTCAGTAATTCATAACATTGATTTTTAGACATTATTATTTTTTCAGCAATGACAGTTTTAAAGAAGAAAAAAGCCTGCATGGCAGCTTTTTGTTAATAGTAATACCTTTTTTGATTTTATGTGCGGAGTGCCGATAAAAATTAGCTTTTTGCGGTGCAAATGGCCCCCGGGCCTCACTTTGGCCATTATCAGTGGATTAGCTAGGATGTGTGTTGTCATGGAAACAGTGATGGTTGTTGCTGCCCCCTGCAGGTGGATATGCTGAAGTCCACAGCTCTTCCTGTGATGAAGAAGTTTGGCATCGATGGCGAGGGCTTGGACCTTAAGGTGGGCACCCAGGATATCACGTTGCACTTTAATAACATCAAATACGGACGCGCCTGACTCTCATGTCTCGGTGCTCTCAGGTGTTGAAGAGAGGAATGGCACCCGGCGGCGGCGGGGAGGTGGTCTTTACGTGTCCTGTCAAGAGGATCATCAAGCCCGTGCAGCTCACAGAGCCAGGGAAGATCAAAAGAATCCGAGGTGTGGCGTATCCTTCTGGAAATGTGCATCATCAGCACTTGTGTGAGACTTGATGAGGAGAATTTAAAGTCTGGGATCAAGACCGTGTCACCCAGGCCAGATCACATCAACAGTCTTCTCTTCTTTATCTGGGATAGCCAGAGCGGTCTGGGTCACAGAGCAGTATATGCATTATATGCCTTGACTAGTCTCAACTAGATATTCAGTCAGAGTTTCCCCTCAGATGGCAAACAGGATTGTGGAGTCGGCCCGAGGGGTCCTGAACCAGTTCATTCCGGACATCTACATCCACACGGACCACATGAAAGGAGTCCACTCTGGCAAGTGAGTCTCATCACAGGACTGCATCATGGGTTTCTCTTTTCACATTCCATCATAGTTTAGTCAATAGCTTGATGAAACTGCAATACCTGCTCTCACCACTGGGTGGCGCTGCACAGACCAGCGTCAAAATGTTCCCATAGAACTCCATGCTAACCCCATTCTCCTTGCAGGGTCGTCATGGAGGCATTGAGGAGACATTTATAAATCATATTTATACAAAAATTATCTCAATTATTTTCGTGGTATTGTTGAATGTACTCAAAGTACACATACACACCTATAACCAAGTTGTATTAAAAAAATATATATATAGCCACTCGTGATGTGCGATACCACACATTTTCTTTCCAATTTGATACCGAGTAAAATTCAGGATGGTATCAGCGATACCGAGTATGCAGATATACCTATTAGGGCTGGACGATTATAGCAAAAATAATTATTTGTATTAATATTGTAATCACAATTAATTACTCAATTATTCATTAATTTGAAGATATAAGTGTTTATTATACCACCAAAACTCAACTTTAAATACAGTTGAAAAAAAGCCTGCATATAAATTAGTGACGAATAAACCACAAGTAAACTAATAGCAATAGAAATACTATATATTTATATATATATATAGAGCTGTATCGCTCGGTTGGTAGAGTGGCCGTGCCAGCAACTTGAGGGTTCCGGGTTTGATCCCCGCTTCCGCCATCCTAGTCACTGCCGTTGTGTCCTTGGGCAAGACACTTTATCCACCTGCTCCCAGTGCCACCCACACTGGTTTAAATGTACGGTAACTCAGATATTGGGTTTCACTATGTAAAAGCGCTTTGAGTCACTAGAAAAAAGCGCTATATAAATATAATTCACTTCACATCTAATGACTAGCAATATAAAAAACAATAAAATTCATTTTTTTCGTTTTGCTTTTAATTCAGTTTTTTACCTTTTACACTAAATTGGCCCTAGTGTGTGAATGTGAGTGTGAATGTTGTCTATCTGTGTTGGCCCTGCAATGAGGTGGCGACTTGTCCAGGGTGTACACCGCCTTCCGCCCGAATGCAGCTGAGATAGGCTACAGCGACCCCGAAAGGGACAAGCGGTAGAAAATGGATGGATGGACCTTTTACACTTATTTTACCACCATAGTGTGGGCTTTTTGTGTCTTAATAAAATTTAGTTAAGCACCAATGATTGTCACACACACACACACACACTAGGTGTGGTGAAATTTGTCCTCTGCATTTGACCCATGCCCTTGTTCACCCCCTGGGAGGTGAGGGGAGCAGTGAGCAGCAGCGGTGGCCGCCCCCGGGAATCATTTTGGTGATTTAACCCCCAATTCCAACCCTTGATGCTGAGTGCCAAGCAGGGAGGTAATGGCTCCCATTTTTATAGTCTTTGGTATGACTCGGCCGGGGTTTGAACTCACGACCTACCGATCTCAGGGCGGACACTCTAACCACGAGGCCACTGAGCCGTCCTCACATAATAAATAATAAATCCTCACATTTATTGGTGCGATACATCTTAGGACAATTGTCACCAGTAATTTAGGTCAAAGCATAATAATTGTGTCAATGTATCAATAAGTGCTTTAAGTACATTATGCTTGTGCAAGGTACTTTTTCGAAACCTTTATTTTGTTAGCGCAGTCAGACCGGTTGTGGCGCGCCGCGCTCTTATTGTGAAGGGCTAAATTGTTCTCCGCTTGACGAGTAAAGAGGTGACTCATTTGAGGCTGCTAAAAAAAGAGAAGACTGTTTGTACATTGATCTTACATGGATGATGTCATTCACAACAACACGAGCAGATGGGATGTGTGTGTATGGATTGATCTCGCTAGCTTTAGCTTCTTAGTTTAGTCGCTGTTTCAAGCGGCCGTCTCGACATTTAGTTAGCCCAGGGGTCGGCAACCCGCGGCTCCGGAGCCGCATGCGGCTCTTTGATCACTCTGATGCGGCTCAGCAGCTTACTTGCTGAAGTCCCCAATTTTCCCGTGAGACTTCCGGATTTCAGTGCCTCTCGCAGAAATCTCCCGGGATTAATATCCACCGATTTTCACCCTTACGGCTATAATAAGGGCGTGCCATGATGGTACAACATTTGGCGCCCTCTACAATCTGCATTAACAGAGTGCCAGCCCAGCGCTTGTTATACAATATACATCGTCTGCTTGCACACGTACGTGTTAGCAAGGCATACTTGGTCAACAGCCACACAGGTTACACTGACGGTGGTCATATAAAACAACTTTAACACTCTTACTAATAATGCGCCACACTTTGAACCAAAACCAAACAAGAATGACAAACACATTTCGGGAGAACATCTGCACCTTAACACAACATAAACACAACAGAACAAACACCCAGAATCCCATGCAGCTCTGACTCCTCCGGGCTACATTATACACCCCTGCTACCACCAAACCCCGCCCCCACCCCAACCCTGCTCCCTCACACATCAAACCCCCCCCCTCTGTGCGTCGGTTGAGGTGGGCGCGGTTTTGGTAGCGGGGGGGGGGGGTGTATAATGTAGCCCGGAAGAGTTAGGGCTGCATGGGATTCTGGGTATTTGTCCTGTTGTGTTACGGTGCAGATGTTCTCCCGAAATTTGTTTGTCATTCTTGTTTGGTGTGGGTTCACAGTGTGGCGCATTATTAGTAAGAGTGTTAAAGTTTTTTTTTATACCGCCACCGTCAGTGTGACCTGTGTGGTTGTTGACCAAGTATGCCTTGCTGTCACCTACGTGAGCACGCGGAAGCCCCATACAACGTGTGGCTGATCAGGCACGCTGACTGCAGTGAGTGCTATATGCTGTACCATCACGGCATGCATGACGCTGACAAGCGCCATTCATATAAATCCCACGTGCCGCACCAGCTTTCAGATTCCACATAAAGGTGTGGGCAGCGTGTCTGAGACCCCTGGTTATACATAGCATAAAGCAAACAAAAAACTTTGTATGCAGTGTTACTTAATTTAAAATTTTCTATAATTTGTGAAACTGGTCAAAATGGCTCTTTGACTGGTAAAGGTTGCCGACCCCTGAGTTAGCTCGACATTATTTTGCCAAACAAATGTTCCTTCTCCTCACAATGACAACATTTCACTCACATTTATGTACATTTTCCTGATATTACTCTCAATCACAGTGCGAAACAAATGGCGGCGTTATTCTGCACTGAAGGCGTTATCTTACTAATATTCAACTATGTACGTTGTGTCTCCAAATAGCCTCCAGTAAAAAGGAACATACACTTACTGTTTCATAATACTGAGTAACTCTTTTTAATTGCCAGTTAATTTCGTAAAGAAATGACAGCCTGAATGACTGTGAATACTATGCTGGTAGTTGTTCATAAACGCCAAAATATTGCGTGTTTGCAGCAGATGTCCAGTGGGGCTACGTGGTTGTTGTCGCCGGCCTCGCAGTGTAATACCATCGCACTCATTTGTGAAACCTGGCTTTCCCGCAGGTCGCCTGGTTTCGGTGTGACGCTGGTAGCGGAGACTCTGGAAGGGGTTTTTCTCAGCGCCGAGATGGCGTCCACGCCGCAGGGACAAGGAGACCCCGTTTTGCCTGAGGACCTCGGGCGCAACTGTGCCAAGCTGCTGCTGGAGGAAGTACATCGGGTAAGTATTGCTGCGACATTCATGTTTTGGGGTTGTCGTGCACCGTAATGAGTGGGCCTTCTGTTTGGCTCTTAAGTGGGAACTGCACTTTTTTTGGAATGTTGCCTATTGTTCACAATCATTATGAGGGACTAAAACACGTCTATTTTTTTTTTTTTTTTTTACAATTTTAAAGATGATTAAAAAATGCTTAAAAGATGCGGCTAATGGAAGTCACCGTTGTCTCTAAAGTCTCTAAAACAACTTCCAAACCCTCCATCAACATTTTATATACACACTGCAAGTCTATATATAATGTAGTAACAGGCACCTTCATAACAATATGTAATATGTACAATATACACACTGCAAGTATATATATAATGTAGTAACGGACACCCTCATAACAATATGTATTATGTACAATATACACACTGCAAGTATACATATAATGTAGTAACAGACACCTTCATAACAATATGTAATATGTACAATATACACACTGCAAGTATATATATAATGTAGTAACAGACACCTTCATAACAATATGTAATATGTTTTATATACACACTGCAAGTATATATATAATGTAGTAACAGACACCTTCATAACAATATGTAATATGTACAATATACACACTGCAAGTATATATATAATGTAGTAACACACCTTCATAACAATATGTAATATGTACAATATACACACTGCAAGTTTATATATAATGTAGTAACAGACACCTCCATAACAATATGTAATATGTACAATATACACACTGCAAGTATATATATAATGTAGTAACAGACACCTTCATAACAATATGTAATATGTACAATATACTCACTGCAAGTGTGTGTATGTATATATATATATATATATATATATATATAATGTAGTAACAGACACCTTCATAATATGTAATATGTACAATATACACACTGCAAGTATATATATAATGTAGTAACGGACACCCTCATAACAATATGTAATATGTTTTATATACACACTGCAAGTGTATATAATATGTAGTAACCGACACTTGTATAACAATATGTAATATGTACAATATACACACTGCAAGTATATATAAAATGTAGTAACAGACACCTTCAAAACAATATGTAATATGTACAATATACACACTGCAAGTATATATATAATGTAGTAACAGACACCTTCATAACAATATGTATTATGTACAATATACATACTGCAAGTATACATATAATGTAGTAACAGACACCTTCATAACAATATGTAATATGTACAATATACTCACTGCAAGTGTGTGTGTATATATATATATAATGTAGTAACAGACACCTTCATAATATGTATTATGTACAAAATACACACTGCAAATATATTTATGATGTAGTAACAGACACCTTCATAACAATATGTAATATGTACAATATACACACTGCAAGTATATACATAATGTAGTAACGGACACCCTCATAACAATATGTAATATGTTTTATATACACACTGCAAGTGTATATAATATGTAGTAACAGACACCTTCATAACAATATGTAATATGTACAATATACACACTGCAAGTAAATATATAATGTAGTAACCGACACATTCATAACAATATGTAATATGTACAATATAGACACTGCAAGTATATATTTAATGTAGTAACAGACACCTTCATAACAATATGTAATACAATATACACACTGCAAGTACGTATAATGTAACAGACACCTTCTGGCAACATGTGTGTTCCTACTTCAGGAATCAAACACAAGTGTGTTCTAATCATGGCAGACTTGGTAATAGACGACGAAAACGACTATTTTTGGACAAATGAGGATTCACAACCTTATACATTTGAAGCTAAATATACTGCTGCTTCTAGAAGCGAGCACGAAGCAAGAGCGAGACGTTGGAGCAGACAGAAGCCAGGAGAGGGGGATGAAAGCGATTTTGACGCTATAAATATGGAAGTTGGAGCCAAGCTATTTTTACATAAATGGAGTGCTTACCCAAATAAACCGAAGAAAAAAACATCCCAGACCAGCTGGACCAAACACACAACTGTCCATGGAGTTAGTCACTTTAATATTGAACATGATACACACAGCACGTCATGCCTGTTATTACAACTACAGTACATACACTGTCTGGCTAGCCGTGTACAAACAAAACATGAAATAATACTTTACAGATACTGCAATATGATTGTTCATGTATTTCACTCAGTACAGATTGATGTCCTATCACATTGTTGCGCATTACAAACTCAAACGTGTTTCATGTTGACTTAGAAGCTAGCTTATCTCTTTTCGTAGTTAGCTTTTACGGCTAACACCGTAGCATGTAGATGTGTTAGTACACTAGAAAAATAGTTCCTCAGTGTTCACTCTTACAATAACAATGTTGCTACAGTTTGGTTATTATACACGTTACAGAACGTAAATGAATTATTGTTGGCGGTTTTTGAATGCATTTTTAAAGTGATTTACTGGTAGAATTGATTGCTAACATTAGCTGCATTGCTAGCCACCAAGAGCGAAAAAAACATTTTGTCTTCTTGTCTCTCATAATGATTATGAACGATAGGCAAAGTACCCCCCAAAAAAGTGCAGTTCCCCTTTAAAGGGGAACATTATCACAATTTCAGAAGGGTTAAAACCAGTAAAAATCAGTTCCCAGTGGCTTATTTTATTTTTCAAAGTTTTTTTCAAAATTTTACCCATCACGCAATATCCCTAAAAAAAGCTTCAAAGTGCCTGATTTTAACCATCGTTATATACACCCGTCCATTTTCCTGTGACGTCACATAGTGATGCCAACTCAAACAAACATGGCGCATAGAACAGCAAGCTATAGCGACATTAGCTCGGATTCAGACTCGGATTTCAGCAGCTTAACACTGTCTGATAAGATAATTACTAACAACTATGAACTAGGTTTACAGCATATGAAATACATTTGGCAACAACATGCACTTTGAGAGTGCAGACAGCCCATTTCAGGCACGCTAAGAACATATATTTTTCCACGATTTCAGCACTCAGGTTAACCATACCTAAATAGACACAAAATACTGCATTACACAAGACTACCCGAATGTACTCGAATGATTGAAAAAAATAAATGTTTTTAAGCTAAATTATTGGTAAACACAGTTTATGTATAATAATTTACGTAAAACTGCGAGTAATGAATAAAGTTTTCATCAATTAATGTATTCTGTAGACATACCCTCATCCGTTCTCTTTTCCTGAAAGCTGATCTGTCCAGTTTTGGAGTTGATGTCAGCAGGCCAGGGAAGCTAGGGTCGATATTCTTCTCTGTGAGCCAAGACATCCAGGGGGTTTAGCTCGCTCGTCTGCGGGAACAAACTGCCGCCATTGCTTGCCGTGCTACCGAGGTCCTTTGTCCCTGAATTGCTCACACACTCCGGCAGATTCAATGGGGGTCTGGCGGCAGATTTCTTTGACTTTATCTTAGGAAATGCATCTGCTTTGAGTGTCGCAGGATATCCACACATTCTTGCCATCTCTGTCATAGCATAGCTTTCGTCGGTAAAGTGTGCGGAACAAACGTCCAATTTCTTGCCACTTTCGCATCTTTGGGCCACTGGTGCGACTTGAATCCGTCCCTGTTCGTGTTGTTACACCCTCCGACAACACACCGACGAGGCATGATGTCTCCAAGGTACGGAAAACAGTCGAAAAAACGGAAAATAACAGAGCTGATTTGACTCGGTGTTTGAGAAAATGGCGCGTGACGTCATCGCTCCGAGAGCGAATATTAGAAAGGCGTTTAATTCGCCAAAATTCACCCATTTAGAGTTCGGAAATCGGTTAAAAAAATATATGGTCTTTTTTCTGCAACATCAAGGTACCGTATTTTCCGCACTATAAGGCGCACCTAAAAACCACAAATTTTCTCAAAAGCTGACAGTGCGCCTTATAACCCGGTGCGCTTTATATATGGATTAATATTACGATTCATTTTCATAAAGTTTCGATCTCGCAACTACGGTAAACAGCCGCCATCTTTTTTCCCGGTAGAACAGGAAGCACTTCTTCTTCTACGCAAGCAACCGCCAAGGTAAGCACCCGCCCCCATAGAACAGGAAGCGCTTCTTCTTCTACTGTAAGCAACCACCCTCCCGCGTAGAAGAAGAAAAAGCGCGCGGATATTACAGTACGTTTCATTTCCTTTGTGTGTTTACATCTGTAAAGACCACAAAATGGCTCCTACTAAGCGACAAGGATCCGGTTCATGAAAAGACGCAATCTCTCCATCCGCACACGGATTACTATTTCACAGCAACTGATATTCCTGTGAACCGCACTGTGGATACAACGGGAGCACGTACGGTGAATATTCGCACCACAGGGAATGAGAAGTCATCCTTCACTGTGGTTCTAGCTTGCCATGCTAATGGCCAGAAACTTCCACCCATGGTGATATTCAAAAGGAAGACCTTGCCAAAAGAGACCTTTCCAGCCGGCGTCATCATAAAAGCTATCTCGAAGGGATGGATGAAGAAAAGATGAGCGAGTGGTTAAGGTAAGTTTAAGTTTACGCGAAGAGGCCGGGTGGCTTTCTTCACGCAGCTCCGTCCATGTTGATATACGATTCCATGCGCGCCCACATCACGCTGGTTTTAATATATTATTAAAGTTTGACTGACCTATTTGACTGTTTTTTTGACATTCCTTTAGCGCAGTTAGATGCGGCTTACAACACGGGGCGGCTTATAGGTGGACAAAGTTTTGAAATATGCCGTTCATTGAAGGCGCGGCTTATAACCCAGGGCGCCTTATGGTGCGGAAAATACGGTATATATTGACGCTTACATAGGTCTGGTGATAATGTTCCCCTTTAAGGGAAATGAGTCATATTTGAGGTTCTCAACAAACTGTTATTTTGCAAAGTTTTATGACAGCGTTTTTGTTAATCAAATATAGACGTTTAAGGCAACGTTATGCAAACAAGCACAAGGCATTTTTTTGTGTTGTGGGCCTGTTGTGTGACAATTGCCATTGTTTGCCTGAATAGCTGTCGCACACAGTCAGGACATTAGGAGGACGTGCTGCTGTTGGTTGCTGGCATTCCCCTCTAATGACCCTCAACCCCAGTCTGGAATGCAGCTGTGAACCATGTGAAAGTAGGATGTTTTGGTGCGCACACGTTCTCCACCTTCTGGATGTCGCTGTCTTCAGTTGTAGAGTAGAATACGAACCAAAATTGCGGAACACAGCCGCCATGCTAGTGACTAACCACGCCCCTTCAGGAGCAGATAGGACATGGTGTCATTTATTGAAATGGGATTGTAAGCTATGAGGCTTTGTTTGGCCCGTTTGTAGGGTGCCAGTTAGACCAGGGGTGCTCATTACGTCGATCGCGATCTACCGGTTGATCTCGGAGGGTGTGTCAGTCGATCACCAGCCAGGCATTAAAAAAATAGTCCTAAAAATGAGCGATCATAAATCTTCACTATGATGTCACTTTCGTCACTTGATTGACATTCACGGCACCCGAGGGTCTTCTGAGATGACGCTGGCTGCTGCCAGCTCATTAAAATTACCGACAGGAAGGCGAGAAACACTTTATTTCAACAGACTCTGGCGCCATACCTGTCGTCAACACTCCAAAGACCGACTGCACAGTTGCACAATAAAAGCTCTGCTTCATCCTGCCTGCGCTACCAAAATAAGAGTCTCAGAAAGCTGGCGTGCACAAGCTAGCAAGCTACGGAGTTTGCCGACAATGTATTTCTTGTAAAGTGTATACAAAGGAGTACGGAAGCTGGACAAATAAGATGCCAAAAACCAACCACTTTCATGTGGTATTGGACAGAAAGGAGGACTTTTTTTCTCCTCCATTCGAAAATGCGGACGTTATCATCACCACTGTCTGATTCCAATCAATGCAAGTTATCACAATCAGGTAATACACCAACTTATATTCTTGTCTTCATGAAAGAAAGGAATCTATATGTGTTAAACATGCTTGTATTATCTTTAACCACCTTTAACTTGTTAACAATATTAACTATATGTGTTAAACATGCTTGTATTATCTTTAAACACCTTTAAGTTGTTAACAATATTAACTATGTGTTAAACATGCTTGTATTATCTTTAACCACCTTTAAGTTGTTAACAATATTAACTATGTGTTAAACATGCTTGTTTTATCTTTAACCACCTTTAACTTGTTAATATTAACTATATGTGTTAAACATGCTTGTATTATCTTTAAACACCTTTAAGTTGTTAACAATATTAACTATATGTGTTAAACATGCTTGTATTATCTTTAGCCACCTTTAAGTTGTTAACAATATTAACTATATGTGTTAAACATGCTTGTTTTATCTTTAACCACCTTTAAGTTGTTAACAATATTAACTATTTGTGTTAAACATGCTTGTATTATTTTTAACCACCTTTAACTTAACAATATTAACTATATGTGTTAAACATGCTTGTATTATCTTTAACCACCTTTAAGTTGTTAACAATATTAACTATATGTGTTAAACATGCTTGTTTTATCTTTAACCACCTTTAAGTTGTTAACAATATTAACTATTTGTGTTAAACATGCTTGTATTATTTTTAACCACCTTTAACTTGTTAACAATATTAACTATATGTGTTAAACATGCTTGTATTATCTTTAAACACCTTTAACTTGTTAACAATATTAACTATATGTATTAAACATACTTGTATTATCATTAAACACCTTTAATGTATTAACAATATTAACTATATGTGTTAAACATGCTTGCATTATCATTAAACACCTTTAACTTGTTAACAAAAACATATATTTCATAAATAAGTAAATATAAATTATATATATATGAATGAGGTAGATCCCCACGACTTGATCAATTAAAAAGTAGCTCGCCTGCAGAAAAAGTGTGAGCACCCCTGAGTTAGACCCTGGAGGCGGGTCAAGTGCTTGGGTGATGTGGACCTGCCTCTGCAAGAGGTGGTAGTCGTATGATAAGTGGTGTCAGAAGTAGAGATGGACTGATATGGACTTTCTCTTCTCACGTCATGCAAAGAATCAAGCAAATACTTGATACTGTCACCTGATTGGCTGATCAGTGCTCACTTCCTGCGTTGCTCGGTTACCAGAGAGCGAGTGCATTTGTTCATGAAACCAACCTTGCTTCCATACTTCACCTTACTTACCACCAAGAAGGAATGGGGAAAAAAATAGAAACGTTTTATCAAACGCATTTTTTAATTGATATCTATTACGTGTCTGTCGCAGTATATATTGATACACCACATAATGTTGCAAAGCTTTCATAGACCACACCATTGAAGCCAGTCTTATAGAACAAAATATATAACCCTTTTTGTCTGTTAAGGAACATAAATTCCTGCTCATTGTGATACAAAAGAATACCTATAATAAGACCAAAACGTTGTATGTAAAGGACGTGAAAGACGCTAAAAAGTAGGATGTTGTTGACGTCCTGTTGTTTCAAGTCTTATTGGAGCCATGTGAGTCCAGTCAGGGCATCGCTGGCGGACTGTGAAAGAGCGATATTGTTGAAGGCGTCCTCTCCAGTCAGCACACAGCCAGGAGGTGGTGCGTCTGCCCCGCAGGCTCTCCGCCTGCTGGAAGATCAGGTCCATTCAGATGTCTTCATTTGAATAACTGCTCCTTTTAATAACCCCGCGCCGCCCAGACCATGGGAATTAGTAGCAGACTGTTCTTGCGGGAGTTGTTGTGATTATTTTTTTGTATTCCTCCAACAAGAAAGCAAATGCGTGTGCCAGCATGTGTGTTTGCTCTCTGGTTAATCAGTACAGTCGACTTGTAGTAAAAGCAGCACACTGTGTGCGACATCTTGTTTTTGGAGGCAGCGTCAACAATGGACATGTAAGTGGTTTGATTCTGGATGGTTTCTGTTTCATTGTGGAAAACTCGCAGCTGCTTTAACTGTCGCTTGTCACCTCTGTTGGTATAGAAATGTGATATACATGGTGTGTTTTTTGTATTTATGGAGAGGCAGTTGGCGTGCCCTGTAAGGATTGAAGGTACTTTTCTACCAAGGGAGTCTCTCGGGACACTTAAGAGATCTTTCACACACGTCACTTTTTAAAAGAGCAAACAAGTCGGCGAGTAAGAAACATGTGAAGTTCATTTGTTGCAGCGCTTAAAGGTAAGACTGTCAGATACTTTTTCTTTTTTTCTCTTCAGAGGCAGAACAGCACAATAGGTCAGAAATATAACACTTATGTGGGAATGAAACTGGAAAAAAACCATTCTATTATCACAAAAAGCAATATTTTCTGGAGGACAAAATGTAAATTTTGTTGCAATTAAGCTATATTTGCGGAGAAAAAATACTTACATTTATTAGAACTTTTTCTTTTTTCTTTTTTTAAAAACTATATAAAATGTATGAGAATAAACCTATATTTTTAGAGGGAAGAAATAGTATAACTAATTAAAATAAAGCTATATTTTTTTTGAAGAAAAAAAATTGTAACATTTATGAGAATTAAGGTATATTTTTTGGAGGGACAAAAACGAACAATTTATGGAAATAAAACTAATTTTGGAGGTAAGAGAAAGTACAATTAATGACAAGTAAGCTATATTTCCGGAGGATTAAATGGTACTATTTATGTGAATAAAGCTATTTATTTAAATGAAAAAAATAGTGCAATTAATGAGAATAAAGTTATATTTTTGGAGGAAATAAATAGTACAATTTATGAGAATGAAGCTTTATTTTTGGAGGAAAGAAATAGTACTATTTATAAAAAATAAATGTGTATTTTTGGAGGAAAAATGTTTTAAAAATTTTGAGAATAAAGGTATATTTTTGGAGGGAGAAATAGTACAATCAATGAGAATCAAGCTATATTTCTAGAGGAATAAATAGTACTATTTATGAGAATAAAGCTATATTTCGAGAGGAATAAATAGTAATGCTTATGACAATAAAGCTATATTTCCAGAGGAATAAATAGTACTATTTATGACAAGCAAGCTATATTTTTAAATGAAAAATATAGTACAATTTATGAAAATAAAGCTATATTTTTATAAGAAAAAAAAATACTACCATTTATGAAAATAAAGCTATATTTTTATAAGGGAAAAAAAATAGTACCATTTATGAAAATAAAGCTATATATTTATAAGGGGAAAAAATAGTACAATTTATGAGAATAAAGTCATATTTTTGGAGTAAGGAAATAGTACAATTTATGAGAATAAAGTTATATTTTTGGAGTAAAGGAATAGTACAATTTATGAGAATAAAGTTATATTTTTGGAGGGGAGAAATAGTACAATTTATGAGCATAAAGTTATCTTTTTGGAGGAACAGAATAGTACTATTTATGAGAATAAAGTAATATTTTTGGATGCAAAAAATAGTAAAATTTATGGGAATAAAGTAATATTTTTGGATGCAAGAAATAGTCAAATTTATGACGATAAAGTTATATTTTTGGAGGAAAGAAATAGTACAGTTTATGACGATAAAGTTATATTTTTGGAGGAAAGAAATAGTACAGTTTATGACAAAGTTATATTTTTGCAAGAAAGAAACTGCACATTTTGTTACAATAAAACTATGGAGAAATTATTGTTGTGTTTATTAGAACTAAGCTATACTTGGAAGAAAAAGAAAGTACATTTTATGAAAATAATGCTACATTTTTGTAGAATTTTTGTTTTACAATTTATGCAAATGAAGCTATATTTTTGTAAGGAAAAATAGTAAAAATTTATTAGAATAAAGCTATATTTTGAAAAGAAAAACTACTACAGTTTATGAGAATCAAGCTATATTTTTGTAGGGGGGGGAAATAAAGCTATATTTTTTGGAGGAAAAAAGGGTGTTTGTGTTACAGGAATAAATGTGTTAACAAGTAAATGTTAAATCTCCTACACAATATGTATATTTATATATAATTATTATCCTAAAATTGTGTTTGTCCAAGGCTATTTTAATGACTCATATCCGACAAGTGCTACCTTAGAACTGTTTGATTGTAGAATAGGAGCGCGACTAGACCCTTTAAAATGGATGCATGCTGCGTTTGCAAGTAGGGGGAAAAAGCTGAAAGTGGAATATTAAATCCTGAAAGTCTCCACTGAGAAAACTGTTTTTTATTATTCTGCATTTTCTACCAAAGCAACAAAAGACTGGAATGAATTTCCCTCAAGCCTGAGAAATCTAACAAATTACAATTGTTTGTTTGCAAAACATTGGTTATTGAGCAGCAAGTGTTGCTAATAGTAGTATTTGAATATGAAATACATTATATAGCATAGTACAAGTATTTTACCTGTGTATTATTGTAGTGTTTTTAGTATAGCTCTTAAAGGTATGCATTCATTTTACTCATTGTATAAATTACAGGTTTTGAGCATTTTTTTTAATGACATGTTTTTGTTTTACTTATCTCAATCAATCAATCAATGTTTACTTATATAGCCCTAAAACACTTGGTCTCAAAGGGCTGCACAAGCCACAACAACATCCTCGGCTCAGATCCCACATCAGGGCAAGGAAAAGCTCAACCCAATGGGACAATGAGAAACCTTGGAGGGGAGGAAGAATAGTCTCCACTGCAGTGTAGACTAATGGGGATCTTTAATAAACTAAACTAAACCGCAGATGTGGGGACCCCCACTCTGGGCGACCGGTGCAATGGATGTCGAGTGGATCTAGCATAATATTGTGAGAGTCCAGTCCATAGTAGATCTAACATAATAGTGAGAGTCCAGTCCATAATGGATCTAACATAATAATGAGAGAGTCCAGTCCATAGTGGATCTAGCATAATAGTGTGAGAGTCCAGTCTAGTGGATCTAACATAATAGTGAGAGTCCAGTCCATAGTGGATCTAACATAATATTGTGAGAGTCCAGTCCATAGTGGATCTAACATAATAGTGAGAGTCCAGTCCATAGTGGATCTAACATATTATTGTGAGAGTCCAGTCCATAGTGGATCTAACATAATAGTGTGAGAGTCCAGTCTATAGTGGATCTAACATAATAGTGAGAGTCCAGTCCATAGTTGATCTAACATAATATTGTGAGAGTCCAGTCCATAGTGGATCTAACATAATAATGAGAGAGTCCAGTCCATAGTGGATCTAACATAATAATGAGAGAGTCCAGTCCATAGTGGATCTAGCATATTAGTGTGAGAGTCCAGTCCATAGTGGATCTAACATAATATTGTGGGAGTCCAGTCCATAGTGGATCTAGCATAATAGTGTGAGAGTCCAGTCCATAGTGGATCTAACATAATAGTGTGAGAGTCCAGCCTATAGTGGATCTAACATAATAGTGAGAGTCCACTCCATAGTGGATCTAGCATAATAGTGTGAGAGTCCAGTCTAGTGGATCTAACATAATAGTGAGAGTCCAGTCCATAGTGGATCTAACATAATATTGTGAGAGTCCAGTCCGTAGTGGATCTAGCATAATATTGTGAGGGTCCAGTCCATAGTGGATCTAAAATAATAGTGAGAGTCCAGTCCATAGTGGATATAACATAATAGTGTGAGAGTCCAGTCTATAGTGGATTTAACATATTAGTGACAGTCCAGTACATAGTGGATCTAACATAATATTGTGAGAGTCCAGTCCATAGTGGATCTAACATAATATTGTGAGAGTCCAGTCCGTAGTGGATCTAACATAATAGTGAGAGTCCAGTCCATAGTGGATCTAACATAATAGTGAGAGTCCAGTCCATAGTAGATCTAATATAATAGTGAGAGTCCAGTCCATAGTGGATCTAACATAATAATGAGAGAGTCCAGTCCATAGTGGATCTAACATAATAGTGTGAGAGTCCAGTCCATAGTGGATCTAACATAATATTGTGGGAGTCCAGTCCATAGTGGATCTATCATAATAGTGTGAGAGTCCAGTCCATAGTGGATCTAACATAATATTGTGGGAGTCCAGTCCATAGTGGATCTAACACAATATTGTGAGAGTCCAGTCCGTGGTGGATCTAGCATAATATTGTGAGGGTCCAGTCCATAGTGGATCCAACATAATAGTGAGAGTGCAGTCCATAGTGGATCTAACATAATAGTGAGAGTGCAGTCCATAGTGGATCTAACATAATAGTGAGAGTCCAGTCCATAGTGGATCTAACATAATAGTGAGAGTCCAGTCCATAGTGGATCCAACATAATAGTGAGAGTGCAGTCCATAGTGGATCTAACATAGTAGTGAGAGTCCAGTCCATAGTGGATCTAACATAATAGTGAGAGTGCAGTCCATAGTGGATCTAACATAATAGTGAGAGTCCAGTCCATAGTGGATCTAACATAATAGTGAGAGTCCAGTCCATAGTGGATCCAACATAATAGTGAGAATGCAGTCCATAGTGGATCTAACATAGTAGTGAGAGTCCAGTCCATAGTGGATCTAACATACCGGTAATAGTGAGAGTGCAGTCCATAGTGGATCTAACATAATAGTGAGAGTCCAGTCCATAGTGGATCCAACATAATAGTGAGAGTGCAGTCCATAGTGGATTTAACATAATAGTGAGAGTCCAGTCCATAGTTTCATATCTAATATGAGAGAACAGACTATAAAGATGAACTGTTCCAGGGTCAAACTGTCGCCATCGTACAACCTTTGACTGTACAGGCGATTTTTCGAAGTCCCATTTTGAAATTCTGTAGAGAAAAAAAGTCAGTAATAAGTTAGCTACTGTTGCATCATGCTAACATTGCTACTGCTTGTGCCTGGGAGGTAAGTCTCATCCCGACAAAACACACCTGGCTTTAAGGTGGTACTCTTATTCTCATCTTCATTTTTGTCGCTGTTGCCATTTTGTACAAACCCCGTTTCCATCTGAGTTGGGAAATTGTGTTAGATGTAAATATAAGCGGAATACATCCATCCATCTTCTTCCGCTTATCCGAGGTCGGGTCGCGGGGGCAGCAGCCTAAGCAGGGAAGCCCAGACTTCCCTCTCCCCAGCCACTTCTTCCAGCTCTTCCCGGGGGATCCCGAGGCGTTCCCAGGCCAGCCGGGAGACATAGTCTTCCCCGGGGCCTCCTACTGGTCGGACGTGCCCTAAACCCCTCCCTAGGGAGGGGTTCGGGTGTACAAACCCTGTTTCCATCTGAGTTGGGAAATTGTGTTGGATGTAAATATAAACGGAATACAATGATTTGCAAATCCTTTTCAACCCATATTCAATTGAATGCACAATAAAGACAAAATATTTTATGTTCAAACTCATAAGCTTTTTTTTTTTTTTTTGCAAGTGATAGTACACTTAAAATTTCATGGCTGCAACACGTGCCAAAGGAGTTGGGAAAGGGCATGTTCACCACTGTGTTACATGGCCTTTCCTTTTAACAACACTCAGTAAACGTTTGGGAACTGAGGAGACACATTTTTTAAGCTTCTCAGGTGGAATTCTTTCCCATTCTTGCTTGATGTACAGCTTAAGTTGTTCAACAGTCCGGGGGTCTCCGTTGTGGTATTTAAGGCATTATCTTGCTGAAATAAGCAGGGGCGTCCAAGTCCATATGTTTGGATGGCAACATATGTTGCTCCAAAACCTGTATGTACCTTTCAGCATTAATGGCGCCTTCACAGATTGTGTAAGTTACCCATGTCTTGGGCACTAATACACCCCCATACCATCACAGATGCTGGCTTTTCAACTTTGCGCCTATAACAATCCGGATGGTTCTTTTCCTCTTTGGTCCAGAGGACACGACGTCCACAGTTTCCAAAAACAATTTGAAATGTGGACTCGTCAGACCACAGAACACTTTTCCACTTTGTATCAGTCCATCTTAGATGAGCTCAGGCCCAGCGAAGCAGACGGCGTTTCTGGGTGTTGTTGATAAACGGTTTTCGCCTTGCATAGGAGAGTTTTAACTTGCACTTACAGATGTAGCGACCAACTGTAGTTACTGACAGTGGGTTTCTGAAGTGTTCCTGAGCCCATGTGGTGATATCCTTTACACACTGATGTCGCTTGTTCAGCCTGAGGGATCGAAGGTCACAGGCTTAGCTGCTTACGTGCAGTGATTTCTCCAGATTCTCTGAACCCTTTGATGATATTACGGACCGTAGATGGTGAAATCCCTGAATTCCTTGCAATAGCTGGTCGAGAAAGGTTTTTCTTAAACTGTTCAACAATTTGCTCACGCATTTGTTGACAAAGTGGTGACCCTCGCCCCATCCTTGTTTGTGAATGACTGAGCATTTCATGGAATCTACTTTTATACCCAATCATGGCACCCACCTGTTCCCAATTTGCCTTCTCACCTGTGGGATGTTCCAAATAAGTGTTTGATGAGCATTCCTCAACTTTATCAGTATTTATTGCCACCTTTCCCAACTTCTTTGTCACGTGTTGCTGGCATCAAATTCTAAAGTTAATGATTATTTGCCAAAAAAAAAAATGTTTATCAGTTTGAACATCAAATATGTTGTCTTTGTAGCATATTCAATTGAATATGGGTTGAAAATGATTTGCAAATCATTGT
>NC_084558.2:47940827-48053327 GCF_033978685.3 Nerophis lumbriciformis | reverse complement strand
TCCCGTTGTTTATGTCGAGCGCCGAAGAATCGTACACCAAGAGCATGTGACAAGATGGATGCTGGGGAAAGTCCTTTTTATTATTGATCTTCTTCTCAGTGGTCACGGGAGTTTGGGGTGTTGTCAGTCTTGGCCACAAAGATGTTTGAGGGCGTCGCCGTAACTCCCGGACACTTCAGACTAACAACGAAGGAGAGAAAATATTTAGAGACATCATCTTTTGGAATAGCTTACAGTAGAACTTCATTACGTCGACGCCTTAACATCCATCCATTTTATTGATATCTGTCATTTTCAACACAACATATAATGTAACCATTAGGGCTTCCCTCAATATTGGACAATGTTAAAGGTCCCGGGGACCCACAAGGGTCTCAGTCTTTTAAGTGTTAAAAATAGGTCAAACAGTTTTTTTTTCTTTTAACACTTGAATATGTAGAGATCAACTTCAAAACTATCTGTTGCCCTAACGTTCTTAAAAAAAATAAAAATAATGCAATATTTTTCCCCAAATAATTGAATAATTCATAAGTGTCTCAGTCATTCTAGTGTTAAAAAATGAGCTGTTAATGTTTTCTTTCAACACTTAAATATCTATAGATCAACTTCAGATCTCTGTTGCTTTAAAGTATTTTTTAAATGATCTTTAATGTATTTTTTTACCAAAGAAACCGTTTTTTTATGATAAACCCCCCCCCCCCACAAATTATGCAATATTTTCCCCCAAAACAATTTTCACAATTTAATAGGTAAATAATTCATAACAAAGCGTCTGTCATTAAAGTGTTAAAAAAGTCATAAATTAACATTTATTTCAAAATGTTTTTCAGAAAAACCCATTTTTTAATGCTAAAACAATAAAAACACAAACTGTTCAATATTTTCAAAATTGAATAGGTAAATAATTCATAAAGGGTCCCAGTCATTAAAGTGTTAAAAATAAGTCATAAATATTACTTTTTTTCCTCAACACTTAAATATCTATAGATCAACTTCAGATGTTATATATTTTTCAAATAAAAACCTTTTTCTATTGTTAAAAAAATTAAATTAAATATTTTCTAAATTTCACAGGTAAATAATTCATAGCAAAGTGTCTCAGTCATTAAAGTGTAAAAAAATAGGCCATAAATTGTTGTCTTTCAACACTTTGAATATCTATAGATCAACTCCAGATCTCTGTTGCTTTAAAGTATTTTTTAATGATCTTTAAAACCCTTTTTTTTTTCAAAAACACTTAAAAGGTAAAAAAGTAAATTTTGCAATGTTTTCCCCAAAACAATTTTCAAAATCTAATAGGTAAATAATCCATAACAAGGATCTCAGTCATTAAAGTTCTAAAATAAGTCATAAATTCATATTTATTTCAACACTTTTTCTTTTTTTTTTTTCAAGGAAACCCACTTTTTAATGGTAAAAAAAAATTATCCATAAAAAAGGTCTCAGTCCATCCATCCATTTTCTACCGCTTATTCCCTTCGGGGTCGCGGGGGGCGCTGAAGCCTATCTCAGCTACAATAAAGTGTTAAAAATAAGTCATAAATGAATATGTATTTCAAATTTTTTTTCAGGAAAACCCTTTTTTTAATGGTAAAAACAATTAACAAACTGTTCAATATTTTCCCCACAACAATTTTAAACATTGAATAGGTAAATAATTCATAAAGGGTCCCAGTCATTAAAGTGTTAAAAATAAGTCATAAATATTACTTTTTTTCCTAAATATCTATAGATCAACTTCAGATTTGTTGTTATATATTTTTCAAAGAAAAAACTTTTTCTATTGTTAAAAAAATTTTATAAAATATTTTCTAAATTTCACAGGTAAATAATTCATAGCAAAGTGTCTCAGTCATTAAAGTGTAAAAAAATAGGCCATAAATAGTTGTCTTTCAACACTTTGAATATCTATAGATCAACTTCAGATCTCTGTTGCTTTAAAGTATTTTTTAATGATCTTTAAAGCCCCTTTTTTTTTTTTTTTTTTTCCCAAAAACACTTAATGATAAAAAAGTACATTTTGCAATGTTTCCCCCAAAACAATTTTCAAAATCTAATAGGTAAATAATCCATAACAAGGATCTCAGTCATTAAAGTTCTAAAATAAGTCATAAATTCATATTTATTTCAACACTTTTTCTTTGGTTTTTTTTTCAAGAAAACCCACTTTTTAATGGTAAAAAAATAATCCATAAAAAGGTCTCAGTCATAAAGTGTTAAAAATAAGTCATAAATGAATATTTATTTCAAAAAAAAATTCAGCAAAACCCTTTTTTTTTTTTTTTTTTTTTTAAATGGTAAACAATTAAACTTTAATATTTTCCCCACAACAATTTTCAAAATTGAATAGGTAAATAATTCATAAAGGGTCCCGGTCATTAAAGTGTTAAAAATAAGTCAAATCTTTTTTTTCCCTCAACATTTAAATATCTATGGATCAACTTCAGATCTATCTGTTATATATTTTTCAAAGAAACCCCTTTTTTTTTGTAAAAAAAAAAAAAAAAGCAATATTTTCCCCAAAACAAATTTCTAAATGTATTAGGTAAATAAATCATAACAAAGGTTCTCAGTCATTAAAGTGTTAAAAAATAGGCCATACATTTATTTTCTTTCAACACTTAAATATCCATAGATTAACTTCAGATATATGTTGCTTTAAAGTATTTTTTTTTAATGATCTTTAGTGCTCTTTTTTTTTTCCCAAAGAAACCGTTTTTTATGGTAAAAAAGTAAATGATGCAATATTTTCCCCAAAACTATTTTCAAAATGTAATAAGTAAATAATACATAAAAAAGGTCTCTGTCAGTGTTAAAAATAATTCATAAACTAATATTTATTTCAACACTGAAATATCTATAGATCAACTTCAGATCTATTATATTTTTCCAAAGAAAACCTACTTTTTATGGTTAAAAACCCCCCACAAAATATACAATATTTTCTAAATTTAATAGGTAAATAATCCATAACTAAGGGTCTCAGTCATTTAAGTGTTAAAAAGAAGTCATAAATTAATATTTATTTCAACACTTTTGTTATTTCAACAAAACCAATTTTTATGGTAAAAAACTAAATATGCACTATTTTTCCCAAAACATTTTTTCTAAATTTAAATGGTTAAATAATTCATAAAGGGTTTCAGTCATTAAAGTGTTAAAAATAAGTCATAAATCATAATTGTTTTCCCTCAACACTTAAATATCTATAGCTCAACTTCAGATCTATCCGTTATTTTTTCAAAGAAAAAAAATTAGTTTGTTGTAAAAAAAAAGAAAAACACAAAATATGCAATATTTCCCCAAAATTGAATTAAATATGTCAATAATTTAACATTACATTTAGGTCTGTTTTTTGAATTATGTTAGTTACAAAAAAAACAGACTAAATGGTGCCACTTATAAAAGTGATCAATACTTTTTTATTTTTACTTTCAATGCTTAAATCTCTAGACATTTTTCATTGAAATGATCTCTTTTTGCGCTCATAAGCGGGTACTTTCTAGTAACAATAAAAACGCGCTTGTCAACATAAGGAGGTTCCACTGTACGTGTTCCTTCAGAGGGCCATTTGCAGACTGCAGCTTTTTATTTTTATTTTTATTTTTTTTTAAAGGTCCGTGACAAATTTTAAGAATACTATTTTAATAATAGAATACGAGAGCAAACAGGTGAAATGTAACAAGAAAAGGTTGCAATGTTGACTCCAGCAACACAAATAAACTGGCAGCTTTTTACTTAAAAACTGTCATTGATCAAAAAGGAATAAAAACAGATGTATAGATCTGAAGTTGATCCAGGGATTTAAGTGCTGAAAGTAAAAATAATATATATTGATCTATGACTTAATTTTAACACTTTTATGACTGGAGTTCTGTTGGATCCCTGAGATCTTTAGTGTGATTTTTATTTTTTATTTTAACTGTCATTGTTCAAAAAAGAATAAAAACTTTGGAAAATTGACAGAAAGATCTGAAGTTAATACAGAGATTTAAGCTTTGGAAGTAAAAATACTATATATTGATATGACTTATTTTTAACACTTTTATGACTGGGTTTCTTTTGGATCCCTGAGACCTTTAGTGTGATTTTTTTGTTTAAACTGTCATTTTGTTCAAAAAGGAATAAAAACTTTGGAAAATCTACAGATTTATCTGAAGTTGATCTAGAGGTTTAAGTGTTAAAAGTAAAAATAAAATATATTGATTTATGACTTAGTTTTAACACTTTTATGACTGGGGTTCTTTTGGATCCCTGAGACCTTTAGTGTGATTTTTTTTTTTTTAACTTTCATTGTTATAAAAGGAATAAAAACTTTGGAAAATCTACAGATTTATCTGAAATTGATGCAGAGATTTAAGTGTTGAAAATAAAAATAATATATATTGATATATGACTTAATTTTAACACTTTTATGACTGGGGTTCCTTATGATCCCTGAGATCTTTAGTGTGATTTTTTTTTTTTTTTTTTTAACGGTCATTGTTCAAAAAAGAATAAAAACTTTGGAAAATTGACGGAAAGATTTGAAGTTAATACAGAGATTTAAGCTTTGGAAGTAAAAATACTGTATATTGATATGACTTCTTTTTAACACTTTTATGACTGGGTTTCTTTTGGATCCCTGAGACCTTTAGTGTGATTTTTTTTTTTTTTTTAACTGTCATTGTTCAAAAAAGAATAAAAACTTTGGAAAATTGACGCAAAGATCTGAAGTTAATGCAGAGATTTAAGCTTTGGAAGTAAAAATACTATATATTGATATGACTTAGTTTTAACACTTATGACTGGGTTTCTTTTGGATCCCTGAGACCTTTAGTGTGATTTTTTTTTTTTTAACTTTCATTGTTATAGAAGGAATAAAAACTTTAGAAAATCTACAGATTTATCTGAAATTGATCCAGAGATTTAAGTGTTGAAAATAAAAATAATATATCTTGATATATGACCTAATTTTAACACTTTTATGACTGGGGTTCCTTATGATCCCTGAGATCTTTAGTGTGATTTTTTTTTTTTTTTTTTTTTTTTTTTACGGTCATTGTTCAAAAAAGAATAAAAACTTTGGAAAATTGACGGAAAGATCTGAAGTTAATACAGAGATTTAAGATTTGGAAGTAAAAATACTATATATTGATATGACTTATTTTTAACACTTTTATGACTGGGTTTCCTTTGGATCCCTGAGACCTTTAGTGTGATTTTTTTGTTCAAACAGGAATAAAAACTTTGGAAAATCTACAGATTTATCTGAAGTTGATCTAGAGGTTTAAGTGTTAAAAGTAAAAATAAAATATATTGATTTATGACTTAGTTTTAACACTTTTATGACTGGGGTTCTTTTGGATCCCTGAGACCTTTAAACTTTCATTGTTATAAAAGGAATAAAAACTTTGGAAAATTTACAGATTTATCTGAAATTGATGCAGAGATTTAAGTGTTGAAAATAAAAATAATATATATTGATATATGACTTAATTTTAACACTTTTATGACTGGGGTTCCTTATGATCCCTGAGATCTTTAGTGTGATTTTTTTTTTTTTTTTTTAACGATCATTGTTCAAAAAAGAATAAAAACTTTGGAAAATTGACGGAAAGATCTGAAGTTAATACAGAGATTTAAGCTTTGGAAGTAAAAATACTATATATTGATATGACTTAGTTTTAACACTTATGACTGGGTTTCTTTTGGATCCCTGAGACCTTTAGTGTGATTTTTTTTTTTTTAACTTTCATTGTTATAGAAGGAATAAAAACTTTGGAAAATCTACAGATTTATCTGAAATTGATCCAGAGATTTAAGTGTTGAAAATAGAAATAATATATATTGATATATGACTTAATTTTAACACTTTTATGACGGGGGTTCTTTTGGATCCCTGAGACCTTTAGTGTCATTTGTTTTTAACGGTCGTTCAAAAAAGAATAAAAACTTTGGAAAATTGATGGAAAGATCTGAAGTTAATCTAGAGATTTAAGCATTGGAAGTAAAAATAATATATATTGACATGACTTATTTTTAACACTTTTATAACTGGGGTTCTTTTTTATCCCTGAGACCTTTTAGGTTGAATTATTTTTAAACTGTCATTGTTAAAAAAGGAATAAAAACAGATGTATAGATCTCAAGTTGATCTACAGATTTAAGTGTTGAAAGTTAAAATAATATATGTTGATATATGACTTAGTTTTAACACTTTTATGACTGGGGTTCCTTATGATCCCTGAGATCTTTAGTGTGATTTTTTTTTTTTTTTTTTTTTTACGGTCATTGTTCAAAAAAGAATAAAAACTTTGGAAAATTGACGGAAAGATCTGAAGTTAATACAGAGATTTAAGCTTTGGAAGTAAAAATACTATATATTGATATGACTTATTTTTAACACTTTTATGACTGGGTTTCTTTTGGATCCCTGAGACCTTTAGTGTGATTTTTTTTGTTTAAACTGTCATTTTGTTCAAAAAGGAATAAAAACTTTGGAAAATCTACAGATTTATCTGAAGTTGATCTAGAGGTTTAAGTGTTAAAAGTAAAAATAAAATATATTGATTTATGACTTAGTTTTAACACTTTTAGGACTGGGGTTCTTTTGGATCCCTGAGACCTTTAAACTTTCATTGTTATAAAAGGAATAAAAACTTTGGAAAATCTACAGATTTATCTGAAATTGATGCAGAGATTTAAGTGTTGAAAATAAAAAATAATATATATTGATATATGACTTAATTTTAACACATTTATGACTGGGGTTCCTTATGATCCCTGAGATCTTTAGTGTGATTTTTTTTTTTTAACGGTCATTGTTCAAAAAAGAATAAAAACTTTTGAAAATTGACGGAAAGATCTGAAGTTAATACAGAGATTTAAGCTTTGGAAGTAAAAATACTATATATTGATATGACTTCTTTTTAACACTTTTATGACTGGGTTTCTTTTGGATCCCTGAGACCTTTAGTGTGATTTTTTTTTTTTTTAACTCATTGTTCAAAAAAGAATAAAAACTTTGGAAAATTGACGCAAAGATCTGAAGTTAATACAGAGATTTAAGCTTTGGAAGTAAAAATACTATATATTGATATGACTTAGTTTTAACACTTATGACTGGGTTTCTTTTGGATCCCTGAGACCTTTAGTGTGATTTTTTTTGTTTAAACTGTCATTTTGTTCAAAAAGGAATAAAAACTTTGGAAAATCTACAGATTTATCTGAAGTTGATCTAGAGGTTTAAGTGTTAAAAGTAAAAATAATATATATTGATATATGACTTCGTTTTAACACCTTTATGACTGGGGTTCTTTTGGATCCCTGAGACCTTTAAACTTTCATTGTTATAAAAGGAATAAAAACTTTGGAAAATCTACAGATTTATCTGAAATTGATCCAGAGATTTAAGTGTTGAAAATAAAAATAATGTATATTGATATATGACTTAATTTTAACACTTTTATGACTGGGGTTCCTTATGATCCCTGAGATCTTTAGTGTGATTTTTTTTTTTTTACGGTCATTGTTCAAAAAAGAATAAAAACTTTTGAAAATTGACGGAAAGATCTGAAGTTAATACAGAGATTTAAGCTTTGGAAGTAAAAATACTATATATTGATATGACTTATTTTTAACACTTTTATGACTGGGTTTCTTTTGGATCCCTGAGACCTTTAGTGTGATTTTATTTTATTTTTTTAACTGTCATTGTTCAAAAAAGAATGGAAAATTGACAGAAAGATCTGAAGTTAATACAGAGATTTAAGCTTTGGAAGTAAAAATACTATATATTGATATGACTTAGTTTTAACACTTATGACTGGGTTTCTTTTGGATCCCTGAGACCTTTAGTGTGATTTTTTTTTTTTTAACTTTCATTGTTATAGAAGGAATAAAAACTTTGGAAAATCTACAGATTTATCTGAAATTGATCCAGAGAGTTAAGTGTTGAAAATAAAAATAATATATATTGATATATGACTTAATTTTAACACTTTTATGACTGGGGTTCCTTATGATCCCTGAGATCTTTAGTGTGATTTTTTTTTTTTTTAACTGTCATTGTTTAAAAAAAAGAATACAATTTTGGAAAATCTACAGATTTATCTGAAGTCGATCTAGAGATTTAAGCGTTGGAAGTAAAAACAATATATATTGATATATGACTTAATTTGAACACTTTTATGACTTAGCACCTTTTGGATCCCCGAGATCTTTAGTGTGATTAAAAAAAAAAATTTGGCATTGCCATTCATCCATTTTTCTACTGCTTGTCCCTTTTGGGATCGCGGGGGGTGCTGGAGCCTATCTCAGCGGCATTTGCAAACTGTATAAAAAAAAAGTGACTCAAAAATCAATGTTATGAATTATTTTAAACTTTTATTATTTTAAAATTTTAAAAATTACTTTAAATTTTCCTGAGGAAACTCTCCTGAAGGAATCAATAAAGTACTATCTATTTACCAATTTAAGGCTGTAATTACTTCACATCAAATATTATTTTTAAAAAAATGTCTTGGGGAAAAATACTGCACATTTTGTGTTTTTGCCATTAAAAACAGGGTTTTCTTTGGGAATAAAACGTAAAAAAATAAAAAACCTTAATGGCAAGGAATATATCTGAAATTGATCTATAGATATTTAGGAGTTTTTTTTAACGTAATATACTTATTTTTAACACTTAAGTGACTGAGACCCTTTTGGGTCTTCGGGACTTTTAACATTCACCAAAATTGAGGGGAGTCCTAATGGTTTGGAAGATTAAAACAAACATGCTTTTATTTGTCAGTGTGCAGCCATGGGTGATAAAAGTTTGTAGTTCCTGGATGTATTTACCTGCAGCTGAGAGTAGAGTGTGTATCCAAAGAGCTTCTTGTACTCAGCTCTGATGTCCAGCAGATCCAGCTCAGAGCGACTGACCAGGATCCTGGTCAGCGTGGACTCTGTGGTTCCGCAACCCTGCAGTGTCAAATCCATTTAACCATACACACCGAAACAATTGTTTGTGTTCAACAGCGACACATTTGTTGTTATTGCCACGTGTCAAACCACCTTGCACATTTTTCCCCTCAAAAACTGTCCAGTCAGCGCTTCTTGTGACAATGTGGCGGCTAAAGTGGACATAGAGGAAGTGAAGCGGTGGAATAGGCCTGTGCTCACCTTCATGCTGTGGTAGAGAGTCTCTGCCAGGTACGCAGGCACGCTCTTCACACATTTGACTGCAATGCAAAACAAGAAGGTCTGATGAACATACAAAGCCTGGACATCATGATTGAAATAATGCTCTTTCACAACATGGCAGATTTTTTTAAGGCATATTTTAACATTTTTTGGTCCTAACTTAACGCATTTATATACACAATATATATATATACACATACATATATATATATATATATACACATATATATATACACACACATATATACACGTACACATATATACACACACACATATATATATATATATATATATATATACACATATACATATATATACACATATATATATATATATATATATATACATATATATATATGTATATGTGTGTATATATATATATACATATATATGTATATGTGTGTATATATATATATATACATATGTATGTGTGTATGTATATATATATATATATACATATATATGTATATGTGTGTGTATTAGAGATGCGCGGTTTGCGGGCACAACCGCGGATTATCCGCGGATCGGGCGGATGAAATTTAAAAAAATAAGATTTTATCCGCGCGCGGGTCGGGTCAAGCGGATTAATTAGATTTTTTTTTTTTTTTTTTTTTTTTTTTTTTTTGGCGGGTGGCAGTTAAACCAATTCGGAAATATATATACATAGTTAAATGTTGTTACCCACATACGAAAAACGAGCAGGCACCTGCTGCATATGCCACAACAGAAGAAAAAAAAAGAAAAGAGATGGACACTTTTACGGAGTGGAGAAGGGACGCCTCGCCGGGGTCCGGGACCGAGGCCCCTTCCCCCGAGAGGGCCCCACCGGGAGCCGTAGCTGAGGCGATCCGCGAGAAGGGCCCGACGCACGTCCAGGGTCACTACCGCGCCCACCGCACCGACACCCTGCCTCGTCCGCCTTCGCCGCGGCCGGCGTCACGCGCAGCAGGTAAGCAGCTTACCTGCCCGCCACCCCCGTGGCCGGGGGCTCGTAACATGGGTCACTCCGCGCGCTCCGCCCGCGCAGCTTACCTGCACGCCACCCCTGTTGCCGGGGGCGCGTAACAGGGGTCACTCCGCGCGCAGTGCGCTCACGAAAGGGGTGGGGCTTACCCTGGTTTATATAGAGAGCAGGACGGTGGCCATGGAAGTCGGAACCCGCTAAGGAGTGTGTAACAACCCACCTGCCAAATCAACTAGCCCTGAAAATGGATGGCGCTGGAGCGTGGGCCCATACCCGGCCGTCGCCGGCAGCGAGACGCGCTAGGAGGTGCGCTCTGCGCGGCTCCCATATGATTGCGCACTGGTGTGCGTCTGGGTCGTGACAGCGTGGCACGCGAAAGTCTGTGCTGCATTACCATACCATACCATACCATACCAACTTTATTTATAAAGCCCTTTAAAAACAAGCACAGTTGAAGAACAAAGGGCTGTACACCACAAAGAAATAGAGGCAAAGGACAGACTAAAAAATAACATTTAAAACAGAAATAAAAATACACAATTAAAAAGCAAATATAAATTACCCTAAGAACAGTTTGTTAGATAAAAACAGTTTAAAAGTTAAAAACAGTTCAAAAAGTTAAAAGCTAAAAACAGTTCAAAGTCTCATGCTGGGTTAAAAGCCAGTGAATAAAAATGGGTTTTAAGAAGGGTCTTGAAAATAGCCAAAGAAGGGGCCTGTCTCACATGGAGAGGGAGATCGTTCCAGAGTTTGGGACCCGCAACAGAGAAAGCTCTGTCCCCTCTGAGCTTGCGCTTTGTTTTGGGTACCTCCAGGATCAGCTGATCAGCTGACCTGAGGGACCGGGTGGGGGCATACAGATGGAGCAGCTCAGAGAGGTAAGGTGGGGCAAGACCACGTAAGGATTTAAAAACGAGTAAGATAATCTTAAAATGGACTCTAAAAGACACAGGCAGCCAGTGGATCAGTCTCCTTTCTTTAACAGGCAAAAGCTTTATAACCTCACCATACCTGCCAACTTTTGAAATCAGAAAAACCTAGTAGCCAGGGTCCAAGGGCCGCAGGCCCCGGTAGGTCCAGGACAAAGTCCTGGTGGAGGGTTCAGGGCTTCGCCCCCCGACGCAAAATGATTATTAGCATTCAGACAGGTTAAAATGTTGCTAAAACCATCACTTTTCTATCAGTCACAGTGACTTTTCAAAACAAAAATATTACAGCAAAAATCATATGGGTTGATTGGCACGTTTATTCTGTAAGCTAACTTCAATAGTTTGAAATTATTTTGACAGTTCATGCCAGTTATCCTGTCAACCTTTCACAAGACTTCAATTTGTTAATTGAAAGTATAAACAGTATAAACACTTTTTACAGTAAACAAATGGTAAAACAGTACTAAACAATTCCATTAAAAAAAAAATTGGTGTCATTATTAACTTTCTGTCCAAGCTTGTATAATCTACTGCCTTGTTCAATTGTAAAAAATATTCTGTGCCTAAAATTCACATTTCTATCACAATTATCATACTGTAAACATGGTAAGCTAACTTCATTAAAATTAATAGTCCTGTCAATAGCATGGAATTACAATTCAAATGTAGTTTTTTTGTAAGCCTTTCAAAAGAATTCAAAATATGAAAAATTCATGAAAATTAATTTAAGCCATCAGACACTTGAAAAGTGGCACATCACATCTCTAATGTAATCATTTGAACTTTTCAACAGAAATAGCACTGCAAAAATATTAAGGACATACTTCTGTATTTTGGTAGTTATGCTGTCAACATTTAACAAGATTTCTTCAACTTGGACTTGAAAGCATAAATAGTATAAACACTTAACAGTATGTCGTGCTGTGAAATACAGCCGACAGGATTGCGCACCAAACACGAAGCAAGGCCAAAGCGCACGCGCGCATGGTGCAGGAGAACAAAGGACTTCTTTCATTTAAGGTTTGTGATAAACCATCAAACTCATTCGTCAAAAGGACTCTATAGTAATATAAAGCGAATTTTTCTGGACATTATCATGGAAGAAAAGTTTATTTTTGGGACCGCGATCACCGCGTAATGATTTTTAAAGGTTGCATTACAAACATTTAACTGTCCCATGTGATCAGCCAGTGCGATTGGAAATCCATGCTCAATTATTGCCTCCGTAAATAAAACTTCGGGCGGGTGCGGGCGGATGGCGGGCGGGTGCAGTTCTGATCAAACGTTACATCGGGTGGATGGCGGATGGTTGACGACTTTCTGACGCGGTTGCGGATGAAATAAATTGCCTATCCGTGCATCTCTAGTGTGTATATATATATATATATATATATATATATATATATATATATATACACACACACACACACACATATATATATATATATACATACATATATATACATACATATATATATATATATATATATACATACATACATACATACATACACATATATATATACATATATACACATATATATATATATATATACATATATATATATACATACATACACATATATACACACACACACACACATGTATATATATATATATATATATATATATATATATATACATATACACACACGTATACATATATATATATATACACACATGTATATATATATATATATATATATATATACATACATATGTATATATATATATATATACACATACATACATATGTATATATATATATATATATATATACACATACATACATATATATATATATATATATATATATATATATATATATATATATACATATATATATATATATATATATATATACACACACATACACACACATATATATGTATATATATATATATTTTATGAGAACATTTCTTTTTGGAATCTCAGGAGATAAAAGTGAATATTACAACATATTTGTCCTTAAATTCCAATCAGTTTTTTTCCAGTAAAAAAGGGACAAAAGTCATAATACAAGAAAGTTATTCTGCCAACAAAAAAGTTGCAATTTCACGAAACTATTCTGAAATGTGATTTCTCTTATAATTTTGAAGAAAAAATTGTAATGTTTACGCTAAACGTTAAGCCATGAAAAATGAAAGGTTTTGTCATTTGCGTCCAACAAATGTGGAAATAAACCAAGTGACAAACTCACCTACTGACACCAGAAGCTTCTCCAGGACTCCCGACATTTCGCTCTCGATGCTCTCCTGCAGAGTCTTTTTGCCGATGTTCTTGTACTCCACCAAAGCTGCGCAAACACACACACGTCGTCGTATTGTCGGACATTCTGCACGCCATGACGGTCGCGGTACCAAACCTACTCTGTCTGAGCTGGGGGACACTCCTGTGGCAAAGGATGTCAATGAACTTGTCCTCGTCTGTCCCCCACTTCTTCTCCCCTGCCTCGTACAGAGCCTGTGCCAGGATGGATGACGCACAATTAATGCACAAACACGTACAAAACACACGACTGCCGCAAAATGTGGACTCTACTGCCCCTTGAGGAATTCTAAAGCTACGGTCTGTGAATTATGTCCGTACTTTGGCATCTGCTTTGGCTTTGGCCGCATCCACACTGGAGCTCTCGTCTCTCTTGCCCTGCAAGGATAGACACAAGAACACCGATTTTAAAAGTAAGATTGATCATACCCTGAACTGTGATCTTGGGCGGGTATGCCTTGCTCGCTACATGGCTTCAAACTGTTTTAATTCATGTAGCAGATTGATTTCTTGCCCAAACCAAATGTGAATAATTACAAAATACGAGTTTCAAATGCTGGGTTTGTTAGCGCTAACGCTAGTTTCAAAATAAAATCAGAATCAGATTTATTGGCCAGGTATGTTGAACCCACAATCATTAGACCTGATAGACTGTGCTCTCTTTGTTCAATGTAAACAATAAATATTAACTCAAAATACAAACAATTACTTAGATAAGTAACACATGCAAGGCTTGTAAGATAATAGGGCAGTGGTGAACATGAGTTAGTATGTAGTATCTTCTAGCCTAAGTAATAACATGTTTTTTTTTTAAAAACATGGTGAAATAGTACCTTCCTTTTGGAGCAAGCAGTCAGCCAGTCATGTAAAGCCCACAAAAAAAGGCTTGTAAATTGGCCTATGGTATGATGTCAACGGTTAGTTACGGCCTAAAACAGATGTTTTGAGATTAAAGTGTACTTTCAAAATAAATATCAGAATCAGATTTATTGGCCAGGTATGTTGAACCCACAATCATTAGACCTGATAGACTGTGCTCTCTTTGTTCAATGTAAACAATAAATATTAACTCAAAATACAAACAATTACTTAGATAAGTAACACATGCAAGGCTTGTAAGATAATAGGCAGTGGTGAACATGAGTTAGTATGTAGTATCTTCTAGCCTAAGTAATAACATGTTGTTTTTTTACATAGTTAAATAGTACCTTCCTTTTGGAGCAAGCAGTCAGCCAGTCATGTAAACAGTGGTACATTATAAAGTATGGACATTAAGTTTGGAAAAGCTTATATCCCACAAAAAAAAGGCTAGTAAATCGGCCTATGGTATGCAAAATGACAGCCCCATCCCTGGGAAGGTACTACCTGTTTAGGTTGATGTCAACGGTTAGTTGTGGCCTAATACAGATGTTTCGAGATTAAAGTGTACTTTCAAAATAAAATCAGAATCAGCTTTATTGGCCAAGGAATTTGACTTGATAGGCCGTGCTCTCTTTGTTCAATGTAAACAAGAAAAACTAAAAATATAAACAAGTATTAAATAAGAAACGGGCATGGCTAATAAGATAATGTAGTGAATAGCACAAAAGGATGATGAAGTGAGTATGTAGTATCTGCTAGCCTACGTAATAACATGTTTTTTCTACATGGTGAAAGATTACCATCCTCTGGAGCAAGCAGTCAGTCTTGTAAACAGTGCTACATCATAAAGTATGGATATTAAGTTTTATGTTTCATTCCCATGTCAAATAACTTCTATCCCACAAGAAGAAGGTTAGTAATTTGGCCTGGGGTATGCAGACTGACCGACTGATTCCTGGGACTGGACGACATGTTTAGGTTAATGTCAACGGTTAGTTATGGCCTAAAACCGAAGCAGACACACGATCAGGCCTTTACGTAGTCAACTTCAGTACTAGTAGAGTCTCAAAAACCTGAGATGACATTGTTTCGGGCTGCATACTTCGGGAGAACGGTTGCCCCGGGAAGGTGTCGGTTTCTTTGATGTATTGTAATCCACAGGAAGATTTTATCTTGACTCGAGATCTACAAAGCGGAGAGGAAGCAGGACTTGACTCCCCTCCAGGCACCTTTTCTTTGAACTGTTTTGTGAGCAGCGGCTGTTTACGACCCCCTTCCTTTAGAAACACTTAGTTGCCATGTAATCAGGGAAAGTCCAAATAAAAGTAAATCTTTCGTCAGAGCGTGGTGGGAGACTTTACAAAAGTACAGCTCAGACGTTTCTCCTCAATTGAGCTAAATTTAATTCTGTCTCTGTTTGATTCCTTGCTTCTTTGTCTGTTTAATAGATGTCATCAGTGTTTGAACCTGACAATATGTGTTTGGCCAGTGATAAAGTGTGGATCTCTCCAAACCTGCCCCAATCGTTCGTGCTACAAAAAATGTTGGTCAAACTATAACAGTTTTTAAGTTAACGTTTTATGGTTCTTACAGTGCTATCCATCCATCTATTTTCTACCGCTTGTCCCTTTTGGCGTCGCGGGGGGGGTGCTGGTAATGTGCATTTATTCATAGCCAGCCCTTCAACCATGTCCAAATCTCCCCAAATGTGTCCCATTCATTTGTGCTGAATAATCTTCAGTAATTATTATTTACAAACCCCGTTTCCATATGAGTTGGGAAATTGTGTTAGATGTAAATATAAACGGAATACAATGATTTGCAAATCATTTTCAACCCATATTCAGTTGAATGCACTACAAAGACAACATATTTGATGTTCAAACTCATAAACATTTTTTTTTTGTTGCAAATAATCATTAACTTTAGAATTTGATGCCAGCAACACGTGACAAAGAAGTTGGGAAAGGTGGCAATAAATACTGATAAAGTTGAGGAATGCTCATCAAACACTTATTTGGAACATCCCACAGGTGAACAGGCAAATTGGGAACAGGTGGGTGCCATGATTGGGTATAAAAGTAGATTCCATGAAATGCTCAGTCATTCACAAACAAGGATGGGGCGAGGGTCACCACTTTGTCAACAAATGCCTGAGCAAATTGTTGAACAGTTTAAGAAAAACCTTTCTCAACCAGCTATTGCAAGGAATTTAGGGATTTCACCATCTACGGTCCGCAATATCATCAAAGGGTTCAGAGAATCTGGAGAAATCTCTGCACGTAAGCAGCTAAGCCCGTGACCTTCGATCCTTCAGGCTGTACTGCTTCAACAAGCGGCGACAGTGTGTAAAGGATATCACCACATGGGCTCAGGAACACTTCAGAAACCCACTGTCAGTAACTACAGTTGGTCGCTACATCTGTAAGTGCAAGTTAAAACTCTCCTATGCAAGGCGAAAACCGTTTATCAACAACGCCCAGAAACGCCGTCGGCTTCACTGGGCCTGAGCTCATCTAAGATGGACTGATACAAAGTGGAAAAGTGTTCTGTGGTCTGACGAGTCCACATTTCAAATTGTTTTTGGAAACCGTGGACGTCGTGTCCTCCGGACCAAAGAGGAAGAGAACCATCCGGATTGTTATAGGCGCAAAGTGTAAAAGCCAGCATGTGTGATGGTATGGGGGTGTATTAGTGCCCAAGACATGGGTAACTTACACATCTGTGAAGGCGCCATTAATGCTGAAAGGTACATACAGGTTTTGGAGCAACATATGATGCCATCCAAGCAACGTTACCATGGACGCCCCTGCTTATTTCAGCAAGACAATGCCAAGCCACGCGTTACATCAACGTGGCTTCATAGTAAAAGAGTGCGGGTACTAGACTGGCCTGCCTGTAGTCCAGACCTGTCTCCCATTGAAAATGTGTGGTGCATTATGAAGCCTAAAATACCACAACGGAGACCCCCGGACTGTTGAACAACTTAAGCTGTACATCAAGACCATGGGAAAGAATTCCACCTGAGAAGCTTCAAAAATGTGTCTCCTCAGTTCCCAAACGTTTACTGAGTGTTGTTAAAAGGAAAGGCCATGTAACACAGTGGTGAACATGCCCTTTCCCAACTACTTTGGCACGTGTTGCAGCCATGAAATTCTAAGTTAATTATTATTTGCAAAAAATAAAATAAAGTATGAGTTTGAACATCAAATATGTTAGCATATTCAATTGAATATGGGTTGAAAAGGATTTGCAAATCATTGTATTCTGTTTATATTTACATCTAACACAATTTCCCAACTCATATGGAAACAGGGTTTGTACATTTAATGGCTTTTAAAGGTATTAATGTTTTATTATTCATGCCCCCCGTTACCCCGAAGGGAATAAGCGGTAGAAAATGGATGGATTCATTCCTCCAAACTATGGTGCAAATAACTGGATGCTTGCTGACACACATGCTTTAAAAACATGTGCTGTCGCATGGTAACAGATACTACACTCACCTCTGCCAGGATGAGCAGTGCCTTGCCGTATTCACCGGATACCTCGGACTTGAGGTCATGAAGCAACTGTTTTCCAGTCTCTGTGACGCAACATAGACATCGTCAAATGAACGTGGCGTGTTGCATCACCAACGCGAGTCTAGGCACCTCACCTGCCAGGTACGCCTCAGACAAGGCTTTTATCTGCCTGTTGGATCTCGAGGCGAAGATTTCTGTCAGCGTGCTCTCAGTAGTGCCCGCGCCCTGGAAAGGACAGATAATGGATTGTAACGAGACATTTAAAAAGACAAGGTCCTCCGCACCTTGATAGCTTTGATGACTTCATGGCAGTCGTAGACGTCCGGCGCTTTCACCAAAGCCACCAGCAAGTCCTCGAAGTCTCCGTGTGTGTCGCCCTCCAAGTCGGCTATTAATTTCTGGAGGGAGCAGGACCCAGGTCACCAGTGGGAACTTGGGTTGCGACATTTCACTCCCTACCCGTCCTGTAGCTTTCTCGTAGGCCTTGGCGATGAGCTGCCGCTGAGCGTTACTTCTTTGGGTCAGCACCTCAACCAGGGTCTTTTCTGTCGTGCCTGCGGCAAGAGATCCCACTTCTGACACCAGGAGTCACTGAAACCACGCGGACTAGAAACAGAGTATCTTACCTATGCCTTCTATCGCCGTCTTTAGAGCGGCAACATCCTCTTCTACTTTAAAGTTGACTTTGTCCTTCACTGTCCCCCTTGTGTTGGACTAAGAAGAAAAACATCTGATGACTACTTTTTGTGTCAAACTTACTGTAGGCATTGAATATTTTCATATACTACTTGTCGGAATAATTGTATCTAAGTTATCACAAAACTTTGTGTTTCAATGACTTCCCGGCGAGTAGACAAAAGCTGTCTTTGTCACCAAGAAGAAGGCTTGTAAAACTCCACTGTGTAAAATGGGAAGCAACATGAAGGTGTTCTGTTTCTTTCATGTATTGTAATCAACAGAAAGATATTGTCTTGACCCAAGAACTACAAAAGCGGGGAGAGGAAGCAGGACCAGACTCCCCTACAGGCGACCTTATTTATGAACTGTTTTACAACCTCTTCTTTGAACTGTTCTGTAACCAAAGGCGATGGCTGTTTATGACCCCCCTCCCTTAGAAACAGCTGTTGCCATGTAATCAGGGAAAGTCCAAATAAAAGAGGCGGCGTAAAATCTTTCGCCAGAGTACACAGCCCAGACGCGCTCTCTTCAATTGAGCCAAATTTAATTCTGTCTGCGCCTCTTTTATTTGGACTTTCCCTGATAACATGGCAACAGCTGTTTCTAAGGGACGGGGGTCGTAAACAGCCATCGCCTTTGGTTACAGAATAGTTCAAAGAAGAGGTCGTAAAACAGTTCACAAAAAAGTTTGCCTGTTGGGGAGTCTAGTCCTGCTTCCTCTCCCCGCTTTTGTAGTTCTTGGGTCAAGACAATATCTTTCTGTTGATTACAATACATGAAAGAAACAGATCAGAGTGTCAACATATCAGCCGCATAGGGCTCGTCACTTTAATCTTAGCAAAGGTAAGACTATCCCTGTATGTGTACCAAGAACTGGACTTGATTGTACACAATGGAATGGAATGTCTCCGTTTAATTCCTTGCTTCTTGTCTCGTTCAATAGATGTCATAAGTGTTTGAACCTGACACTACTACATCAGGGAAGGGGTGTCCCGATACAACTTTTTCACTTATGATACGGCACCGGTATTGGAGCCTCCAGTGTGGGCCGATACCGATAATGACCTGATATCAGCAAGAATCAAAACATACTTGTATTCACTTGTAGTATTAGATTGTTGGAAAAGGTTTAAGCAAGTGAAACGAGTCAATGCTAACTTTGTCTATGGCTGTTCATCGATTTCCATGACGACGGAGACATTCCATTCCCTTGTGTACAATCAAGTCCAGTTCTTGGTACACATACAGGGATAGTCTCACCTTTGCTAAGATTAAAGTGACGAGCCCTGTGCGGCTGATATGTTGACACTCTGATCTGTTTCTTTCATGTATTGTAATCAACAGAAAGATATTGTCTTGACCCAAGAACTACAAAAGCGGGGAAAGGAAGCAGGACTAGACTCCCCTACAGGCAAACTTTTCTGTGAACTGTTTTACGACCTCTTCTTTGAACTGTTCTGTAACCAAAGGCGATGGCTGTTTACGACCCCCCTCCCTTAGAAACAGCTGTTGCCATGTTATCAGGGAAAGTCCAAATAAAAGAGGCGGCGTAAAATCTTTCGCCAGAGTACACAGCCCAGACACGCTCTCCTCAATTGAGCCAAATTTAATTCTGTCTCCGTTTAATTCCTTGCTTATTGTCTCGTTTAATAGATGTCATAAGTGTTTGAACCTGACACTACTACATCAGGGAAGGGGTGTCCCGATACAACTTTTTCACTTCTGATACGGCACCGGTATTGGAGCCTCCAGTGTGGGCCGATACCGATAATGACCTGATATCAGCAAGAATCAAAACATACTTGTATTCACTTGTAGTATTAGATTGTTGGAAAAGGTTTGAGCAAGTGAAATGAGTCAATGGTAGCTATGAAAAACGCTAACTTTGTCTATGGCTGTTCATCGATTTCCATGACGACGGAGACATTCCATTCCATTGTGTACAATCAAGTCCAGTTCTTGGTACACATACATGGTTAGTCTCACCTTTGCTAAGATTAAAGTGACGAGCCCTGTGCGGCTGATATGTTGACACTCTGATCTGTTTCTTTCATGTATTGTAATCAACAGAAAGATATTGTCTTGACCCAAGAACTACAAAAGCGGGGAAAGGAAGCAGGACTAGACTCCCCTACAGGCAAACTTTTCTGTGAACTGTTTTACGACCTCTTCTTTGAACTGTTCTGTAACCAAAGGCGATGGCTGTTTACGACCCCCGTCCCTTAGAAACAGCTGTTGCCATGTTATCAGGGAAAGTCCAAATAAAAGAGGCGGCGTAAAATCTTTCGCCAGAGTACACAGCCCAGACGCGATCTCCTCAATTGAGCCAAATTTAATTCTGTCTCCGTTTAATTCCTTGCTTATTGTCTCGTTTAATAGATGTCATCAGTGTTTGAACCTGACACTACTACATCAGGGAAGGGGTGTCCCGATACAACTTTTTCTGATACGATACCGGTATTGGAGCCTCTAGTATTGGCTGATACTGATAATGACCTGATATCAGCAAGAATCAGAACATACTTGTATTCACTTGTAGTATTAGATTGTTGGAAAAGGTTTGAGCAAGTGAAACGAGTCAATGGTAGCTATGAAAAACGCTAACTTTGTCTATGGCTGTTCATCGATTTCCATGACGACGGAGACATTCCATTCCATTGTGTACAATCAAGTCCAGTTCTTGGTACACATACATGGATAGTCTCACCTTTGCTAAGATTAAAGTGACGAGCCCTGTGCGGCTGATATGTTGACACTCTGATCCCTCAAGTCAATATCCGAGAGAGTGCCAAGGTACGACGGCTGGGGACAAGGAGGTCGGGTTTTCTTGAGTTTGTTTTGTCCTTGAGACTGTGAACGCTTTTCCCCCACCTAGGAAGTTACCTCTCCACTGTGCAGAAAGATATCGACAACAGAATTTGTGCTGCACATGCAGCATTCGGGAGGCTCTCCACACGTGTCTGTCTAAACCATAACCTTGGTTTCCATACCAAAATCATGGTGTTCTGAACCGTCGTTCTTTCTACCCTTCTGTGCGGCTCGGAGGTTTGGGTTTTGTATAGGCGGGATGTGAAAAAGCTGCAGGACTGCTTGTATCGCACACAAGTAAACACTGCAGGACTGCTTGTATCGCACATGATATCACATACACACAAGTCAACACTGCAGGACTGCTTGTATCGCACATGATATCACATACACAAGTAAACACTGCAGGACTGCTTGTATCGCACACAAGTAAACACTGCAGGACTGCTTGTATCGCACCTGATATCACATACAAGTAATCACTGCAGGACTGCTTGTATCGCACACAAGTCAACACTGCAGGACTGCTTGTATCGCACATATCACATACACACAAGTCAACACTGCAGGACTGCTTGTATCGCACATGATATCACATACACACAAGTAAACACTACAGGACTGCTTGTATCGCACACAACACTGAAGGACTGCTTGTATCGCACCTGATATCACACACAAGTAAACACTACAGGACTGCTTGTATCGCACACAAGTAAACACTGCAGGACTGCTTATATCGCACATAATATCACACACAAATAAACACTGCAGGACTGCTTGTATCGCACCTGATGTCACACAAGTAAACACTACATGACTGCTTGTACCGCACACAAGTAAACACTGCGCGACTGCTTGTATCGCACCTGATGTTACACACAAGTAAACACTGCAGGACTGCTTGTATTGCACATGATATCACCCAAATAAACACTGCAGGACTGCTTGTATCATACACAAGTAAACACTGCAGGACTGCTTGTATCGCACAAGATATCACACACACACACTCACACACAAGTAAACACTGCAGGACTGCTTGTATCGCACACAAGTAAACACTGCAGGACTGCTTGTATCGCACATGGTATCACACACAAGTAAACACTCTGCAGGACTGCTTTTATCTCACATGATATCACGCACATGTAAACACTACATGACTGCTTGCATCGCACCTGATATCACACACACACACAAGTAAACACTGCAGGACTGATTGTATCGCACACAAGTAAACACTGCATGACTGCTTGCATCGCACACAAGTAAACACTGCAGGACTGATTGTATCGCACACAAGTAAACACTGCAGGACTGCTTGTATCTCACCTGATATCACACACAAGTAAACACTGCAGGACTGATTGTATCGCACACAAGTAAACACTGCAGGACTGCTTGTATCGCACACAAGTAAACACTGCAGGACTGCTTGTATCGCACCTGATATCACACACAAGTAAACACTGCAGGACTGCTCGTATCGCACATGATATCACACACACAAGTAAACACTGCAGAACTGCTCGTATCGCACTTGATATCACACACACACAAGTTAACACTGCATGACTGCTCGTATCGCACATGATATCACACACAAGTAAACACTGCAGGACTGCTTGTATCGCACCTGATATCACACACAAGTAAACACTGCAGGACTGCTCGTATCGCACATGATATCACACACAAGTAAACACTGCAGGACTGCTCGTATCGCACATGATATCACACACACAAGTAAACACTGCAGGACTGCTTGCATCACACCTGATATCACAAGTAAACACTGCAGGACTGCTTGTATCGCACATAATATCACACACACGTAAATACTGCAGGACTGCTTGTATCACACCTGATACCACAAGTAAACACTGCAGGACTGCTTGTATCGCACATGATATCACACACAAGTAAACACTGCAGGACTGCTTGTATCGCACATGATATCACACACACACACACACACAAGTAAACACTGCAGGACTGCTTGTATCGCACACAAGTAAACACTGCAGGACTGCTTGTATCGCACATAAATAAACACTGCAGGACTGCTTTTATCGCACACAAATAAACACTGCAGGACTGCTTGTATCTCACCTGATACCACACATTTTACACGCATCCCATACTTGTTATGGTTATGATACTGGACCGATATCAATATAGGATCGGGAGGATTCTAATCAGGTGCGTTCAAAAACATTTTCGGGCCACAGCAATGCTGTCCTTTGTCTCAGGTCATAAATAATTGCAAAAGTCAAACATAAAGAATGAAGATTAGTGCCACAATGAAGAGAAATAGTTCTAAGAAAAGTTCATATTAGTTATTTTGTGTTGTTTTATTTGGAAATATATTAGCATAACCTGACATTGTATTGGTATTTACTCATTTTATAGTCTTTAAGTAGGTTCTGAAACATACAAAGAGTCTGTTTTTTTGTTTTTTTTGAAGAACAATTGAACTCACCGTCACACTCAGCGAGGAGGGAGAGTCCAACAATAAATCCAAGTCATCCTGTCATGATTACAAAAAAAAATACGTTTTTTGGACTTTTCCTCGGAAGTTGATGTGTTTGGTGACAAGGACTCACCCACACGGACATGTTGGTGCTGAAGCTTCTTCTGGAGGGAGCACAGTCATTTAATCACATTTCACATCCACTCAACGTGTCGTCACATTCATATTCCACCGTTAACACGTGACACTCCCACAGCCAGAGTGGGGACTTTTTACTTCAACTTTGGCGCACACATTGAAAGAAAAACGTTCGTATCTTGAAAAGAAAAGTGTTTATCTTACCTAAGTCCGACGACAGGCGTGATCTTCCAAGTGTTCCACAAACAATCCTGCACTTTTCACGGATGTGTAGAAAAAGGCGACGCCCATTAAGGGAAGTTGACTCATCTTTTTTTTTTTTGTGTGTGTGGCAACTTTCCAACATTTTTTCACGACGACTAACGGAAAAGTGATAAGAAAATAACAGCAAATATAACGAAAGACCCGAATTAATCCGAGGGGGGAAATAATGAATTAGTGACGTTTTTTTTATTTATTTTTTTATTTTTCCCAAAACGTTCTAAAATAATTCTAAAAATATTTCTAAAATAATTCTAATAGTTCTAGTTCCGTGTTATTTTTGATTATCCTAAAAAAAAAAAAAAAAAAAAAGATTTTGAGCGTAACGATTCTTTTTCAGATTTGAGTGCAAAGCATACTTGCCAACCCTCCTGAATTTTCCGGTAGACTCCCGAAATGCAGCGCCTCTCCCGAAAACCTCCCGGGACAAATATTCTCCCGAAAATCTCCCGATTTTCAGCCGGAGCTGGAGGCCACGCCCCCTCCAGCTCCATGCGACCTGAGTGAGGACAGCCTTTTTTCATGACGGAGGACAATAAATAGGGTGACAAGAACTAAATCATCCAGACTAGAGATAAATTGTATTATTATGTTTATCTTACCTAAAAATAAATATATATATTAATTTAAAAAAAATAAAACATTTTTTTACTATATTTTGCTAAAAACATCAAAATTAATTATATTTTTATTTGTATTTTTTCTGACTCCTTATTACACTCAGCCATAGAATTATACATTAAAATAAACATATTTGAAATAATTAATTTTAAATGATCATAATAATTCATTCAAAATGACCATATTTAATTATTAAAATAATTGCTTGTTTATCAACAACTTTAACATTTTATTCATTACATTTTGAAGCTCTCAGAAGCCAAGTTATGCTATATTCCTTAATATTTATTTATTCAAGTTTGAAGTATCAATGATCTAAACACAGTTTTGTTTGCATATTTTCAGGATGTATATATATATATATATATATATATATATATATATATATATATATATATATATATATATATATATATATGTCTTAATAAGGTTATCCAAAAAATAGTGCTCGATACCGTAGTAGAGCGCAATATATGTATGTGTGGGGGAAAAAAATCACAAGACTAGAGATGAAATAGTCTTGTGATTTTTTTTCCCACACATACATATATATATATATATATATATATATATATATATATATATATATATATATATATATATATATATATATATATATATATATATATATATAATGAAATATTTGACTTGGTGAATTCTAGCTGTCAATATACTCCTCCCCTCTTAACCACGCCCCCCCCCCCCCCCCCCCCCCCCCCCCCACACACACACACACCTCCCGAAATTGGAGGTCTCAAGGTTGGCAAGTATGGTGCAAAGTGCCTTTGGCGACATCTTGTGGCGAATACTTGCACTTGCATGCCAATCACATCGTACTCGAATGAGCTCGTTTCCTGAGAATAAAATATACATTTCTTTCTTTGGCGTTTTTGTCAAATCCCATTTATGGTGTCACGCATCGTAACATTTATGTGCGTATTATAAGGCAGATAAATGATAAAGAACAATCCAGGTCAGCCAGAGTGCGGTTATGGCGCGTGATGACGTCACACGCCTTACATGCAAATGGCGCCGGCCGACATGGCTGCGGGTGAAGACTCCCTCCTCGCTGCCTTTTGACAGCTTTCTCAGCTGCGGTGTGGCCGCCGTGTTTCCAGGCGGCGTGTCCCCCCATCATTCCACAGTAAGACATCTTTAAGGCAATTCCAACACTTATTTTACGCCTTCTTTCTCAAGCTACTCCTCGCTAGCATGGCTGCTAACTGGTCCTAAATGCTACTTAATGTTAGCCAACTTGGAATAAGTGGGCGGTTAATGTTCATATTTTGGCCTCGGACTGGCGTCAGATGATTTTATTGAATAATATGTTCTCATTGAAAGTAACACACATGTCCCTAAATTAGCCAGTGTCATACTCCGGGCGGTCAGCTGTCAAGCTAGCTTGTTGTTCCTATTGTTTACATAGCGGCCATTGTTGACGTGTTATGACCGGACCAAGATGGCGGCGGGAGCGGCAACCATTGATCTCACGTCATAAACGCAGGGGTCAGCAACCCAAAATGTTGAAAGAGCCATATGGGCGAGGGCGGACCTACGTCACTTCCGCCCTCCAATCCCCTAGCAACGCGGTCGCCATATTGAATTCGTTGAAAACAAACCAGCTCACAGCGAACACAGCATTGACAGAAAAGGCATTTAACGAGGTTTCACGGCATTTTAAACTGTTCTAAATGGCGTATGATTATGTAAATAGTATTTCCAGTGAGGCTAGGTTAAGATACGAGTTAAAATGTTCTGTAGTTGGATTAAACGACTGCCCTTACCGCCTTCCAGCAGATGCGTGGACTGATAATCCTACACAATGGCCGGACATGGAATTTGGAAATCTTTATGTCTACCTCGCAAGCGCACCAGGTCGGTTGTTAGCTTCGGTTGTTATATAACAAATAAATCACATAAAAATTGTTAAATCACCCAAGGTATGTTGATAAATGATAATAAGGATGACACGGTGGCTACCAGTATCTGTATATTTATTATATCTGTAGAGAGCTCATTCAAATTCAGTTCAGTATTATGATTTATTATTTGCTGAATTACTGGAAATAGCCTTTATACCGTATGTTATTGTTGTGCAACAACAACTTCAGCTGTCGAACGTTATTCAGTAAAAATTCAACGGGTTCAACATTAGCATGGACGGTATAGCCAAGTTGTGGTTAAGAAGGTGGATTTTTGTTCCTTATATTTACCAGAAACGAAGTGATCCGAACACACGACCCGGGATTTTGGGGGACTCCAGTGAGAACCGTCCTCGTTTTCCCGGTGTAAAGCTGCGAGCCATTTGTCTCGTCTCTGTGGGCTTTTAGCACGCTTTGGCAGAACAAAATACGACCTTTGTTTTCCCTGTTTCCAGTTGTGGTTTGCACAACCAAAAACAACACAGTTTTTTGGCATTTTGGAGGCAGAATGACGGGTTTAATCAGCGCAGGTCGACAGGTTAAAGAGTAATGGCGACGGTTTGTTTTCAACTCCAGTCAGGTTGCTATGGCTCGAAGAACCCGTATGTAGCTCAGTTGCCCGGATGTCGGCCCTGTCCCATAGGACCAAAAAAACTAATCTGTCTGGAGCTGCAAAAAATTAAAAGTCTTACTGTATTTAAATGAAGGCAACTTTTATTAGTAGATTGCACAATACAGTACAAATTCCCTACAATTGACCGCTAAATGGTAAACAGCCCGCGGCACATTTTTAAAAATACTGTTACAAAAAAACATAAAAGAGCAAACAGGTGTAACATAATGGGAAACTGTCATTGCTCAAACAAAAAGAGTACAAAATTATAACCGATGGATAGATCTGAAATCGATCTAGAGATTTAATGTTGGAAGTAAAAATGTATATTGAAAAGGACTTATTTTTAACACTTTTATAAGTGGGGCCCATTTAGGAACCCTGTGACCTTTTTAGTGTGATTTTTTTTTTTTTTTACTCATTGTTAAAAAAAAAAAAAAAACGTAATCAAAAGCAATGTTTTTATGAATTATTGACCTATTCTCTAATTACTTTACATCAAAGATTACATAAAAAAAATATTTCGAGGAAAATATTGTGTATTTTGTGCTTTTACCATAAAAAAAGGAATTTCTTTAGGGGGAAAAGGGCATTAACCACAAAAAATAACTCTATGGCAAGTGGCAACAGATACTGTAGATCTGAAGTTCATCTATAGTTATTTAAGTGTTAAGTTAAAGATAGATAGATAGATAGATAGATAAGATAGTACTTTATTGATTCCTTCAGGAGAGTTCCCTCAAGAAAATTAAAATTCTAGCAACAGTGTACTGAGTTGAGATAAAATTTAAAAAGTAAATAATAAATATTACACTAGGTAATATGTTATTGTTTTGCATCCCCAATCATCCTTCGCCCCAGAGAGGAGTTCTACAGTCTGACGTCTAGACCAGGGGTCAGCAACCCGCGGCTCTTTGATCACTCTGATGCGGCTCAGCTGCATACTTGCCGACCCCCCCCCCCCGTTTTTTCCGGGAGGTTTTCGGATTTCAGTGCCTCTCCCGGCAATCTCCCGGGGCAAACATTCTCCGATTTTCACCCGGACAACAATATTGAGGGCGTGCTGTGATGGCACTGCCTTTAACGTCCTCTACAACATGTCGTCGCGTCCGCTTTTACACCATGCTATCTGCGTGCCGGCCCAGTCACATGTAGTATGCGGCCTCTGCTTACACACGTAAGCGACTGCAAGGCATACTTGGTCAACAGCCATACAGGTTACACTGAGGGTTGTGATATAAACAACTTTAACACTCTTACTAATATGCGCCACACTGTGGACCCACACCAAACAAGAATGACAAACACATTTCGGGAGAATATCCGCACTGTAACACAACATAAACACAACAGAACAAATACCCAGAATCCCATGTATCCCTAACTCTTCCGGGCTACATTATACACCCCCGCTACCACCATAAAATAATTTATGATCTGTTTTTCACACTTTAATGACAGAGAGGCCCGTAATTGATGGAAGCCCCAATGCTGACAATAAATACTGTATTTGTTTATCAATAAATGTTTCAGTGTGCAGCCCTCAGTGGAGAAAGTTTGGACAGCCCTGGTCTACAGCCTGGTCCATGGACATGAAGATGTGTGGGATTAAGAGGAAAGAAGACACGTCTGTGTGACCTGACAAAAGGACAATTCGTGCACAAGCGAGTGGAAGATCACATTTTGTCACGTTGGGACGATGTGTCGAATATTCCTCATTATCAGTCTGGTGGGCTGGACGAGATGTCAGGAGAACCAGCACATGACGGCGGAGGAGAAGAGCATCATCAGGTTGGTGGTGGGCTTTTCTTTGAGACGCTGCAAAATGAAAAGTCCGATCACGCCGATGTAACTTCTCTGTTTTCATGCAGGGATCGTGTCGTTGAGATGTTCGATCATGCTTACGGGAGTTACATGGTAAGGACCGCTGGCAACAATAGATGGAAATATTGCATAACAGGACACATCATTTAATAAGAGTGGAACCTCAACGCTCCAACATCTGTTACCCTTTGGAAGTAATGGAGGTTTGAATTAGTACTGCAACGATTCATCACTTAAGTCGATTTAGAAGACAGCTTTCATATAAACAAACATTTATAAAACCCGGACCGCATAAAAGAAGGTAAAACAAGTTAAATGGAAGGTAAAAGATGGTGAATAGAAGTAAATTAAAGGCTAAAAAAGGTAAAATAGGTGATAAAAATGTAAAAGGATTGTAAACAGAGCTAAATAGAAGGTCAACTATAGTAAATATTATGTAATGGAAGTGAATTAAAGGTACAAGGAGGTGAACAATTTAAATAAAAAGTAATTTTTGTCGAAGAAAGGAAAGGTAAATAAAATGTAAAAAAAGGATTAAAGAAGGTAAAATAAGTTCAATAGAAGGTAAAAAATATAAGGTAAACAAAAGATAAAAGAAATACTATAATAAGGTAAAAGAATGTACAATGAGGTAAAAGACGGTCCAAGAAGGTAAATAGAAAATAAACTAAAGGTGACATTAGTTAAATAAAAGGTTAAAAAAGGTATGTATAAGGTAAAAGAGGGTCAAAGAATGTAAATAGAAGTTAAATAAAAAGTAAATAAGCTAAACAGAAGGTCAAAGTAGGTAGAAAAAAGGGATATAGAAGGTAAAAAATGTCAAAATGTTAAAATCAATCAATCAATCAATCAATGTTTATTTATATAGCCCTAAATCACAAGTGTCTCAAAGGGCTGCACAAGCCACAACGACATCCTCGGTACAAAGCCCACATAAAAGAAGGTAACTAAAAGTTAAATCGAGTTAGAAACAAGGTAAATAAATGATCAATACAAGGTAAATACAATATTATATAAGGTAAAAGACAGTCAAAGAAGGTAAATTAGAAGTAAATAGAAGGTTAAAAAAAGGATACAGTAGGAAAAAACGATCAAAGAAGGTAAATAAAATGTAGAATAAGGTAAATAGAAGGTAATTGTTGTAGATAAATGGAAAAATAAGGTAATTAAAAGTTAAACAAAGGATTAAAGAAGGTGAAATAAGTTCAATAGAAGGTAAAAAAAAAAAGGTAGATAAAAGAAGGACTATAATAGGGTAAAAGAATGTACAATGAGGTCAGAGACGGTCCAAGAAGGTAAATAGAAAATAAACTAAAGGTAACATTAATTAAATAAAAGGTTAAAAAAGGTATGTATAAGGTAAAAGAGGGTCAAAGAATGTAAATAGAAGGTAAATACAAAGTAAATAAGCTAAATAGAAGTTAAAAGTAGGTAGGAAAAAGGGATATAGAAGGTAAAAAATGTCAAATAATGTTAAAAGAAGGTAACTAAAAGTTAAATCGAGTTAGAAACAAGGTAAATAAATGATCAATACAAGGTAAATACAATATTATATAAGGTAAAAGACAGTCAAAGAAGGTAAATAAGAAGTAAATAGAAGGTTAAAAAAAGGATACAGTAGGAAAAAACGATCAAAGAAGGTAAATAAAATGTAGAATAAGGTAAATAGAAGGTAATTGTTGTAGATAAATGGAAAAATAAGGTAATTAAAAGTTAAACAAAGGATTAAAGAAGGTGAAATAAGTTCAATAGAAGGTAAAAAAAAAAAAAAAAGGTAGATAAAAGAAGGACTATAATAGGGTAAAAGAATGTACAATGAGGTCAGAGACGGTCCAAGAAGGTAAATAGAAAATAAACTAAAGGTAACATTAATTAAATAAAAGGTTAAAAAAGGTATGTATAAGGTAAAAGAGGGTCAAAGAATGTAAATAGAAGGTAAATACAAAGTAAATAAGCTAAATAGAAGTTAAAAGTAGGTAGGAAAAAGGGATATAGAAGGTAAAAAATGTCAAATAATGTTAAAAGAAGGTAACTAAAAGTTAAATCGAGTTAGAAACAAGGTAAATAAATGATCATTACAAGGTAAATAAAATATTATATAAGGTAAAAGACAGTCAAAGAAGGTAAATAAGAAGTAAATAGAAGGTTAAAAAAAAGGATACAGTAGGAAAACATGATCAAAGAAGGTAAATAAAAGGTAGAATAAGGTAAATAAAAGTTAGAATAAGGTAAATTGAAGATAATGAAACGTATGGCAAGTACAACATCTTTATTTATTTGACCTTAAGTACACATTGAGCCTATAAAGTGTGTTATCTGATTAATCGAGCAAACTAATCGCTAGATTACCTGATGACTAAAATAATCCATAGCTGCAGTTGTAATCATCTGTTCCAGAGTCAAGCTGTTGCCAAGTGTAAAAAGAAGTTATTGACTGTTGTAGTAACACAATACATTCATTGTTAGTGTATCTTAGCTTATCTTACTGGAAGCAATGGAAGTAGAATTAGTCTGTTCCAAAGTCAAAATGTGGCCAAGTGTAAAAAGAAGTTATTGACTGTTGTAGTAACACATTACATTTATTGTTAGTGTATTTTAGCTTATCTTACTGGAAGCAATTGAAGTAGAATTAGCCTGTTCCAGAGTCAAACTGTTGCCATCCTGTGGCAGGCCATTTTTAAAATGCATTGTTGCCACATCCAATCATCAAAGATAAGGTGAGTTCTAGTAATGTATAGTAATTGCATAGTTAGCACATCATATCAACCAAACATTGGCACTTTGAAGCGCTATCCATTTCCCAAGAAGAATAAGTCTGTTCCGGAGTCAAATCCTTGCCATCATGAACAGCAAAGGCACTTTTAGGCAGCATTTTGTCCTCATTAAGTGTAAAAATAAGTTAGCCATTGTTAAAAGCACAAAATACTCTTACCTTTAATGGCCATTAAAGAGAAGTACCCTAAAGATGGCAGTTGTGATTGATTTGTACCTGAAAGTCAATACATGCTAAATCTATCTTCCACATATTTGCACTGGTAATATTTTTAGAATGTGCCGTTAAAATTTTTTGCAAATTGCGTGTTTGTTTGGCCTGGCAGAAATACGCCTACCCGGCTGACGAGCTGATGCCGCTGAGCTGCAAGGGCCGGGTCCGCGGCCAGGAGCCCAACCGAGGCGACATCGACGACTCCTTGGGGAAGTACGTACGCCTCGCGTGCCCATAGCCACACACCTTAAAGGCATGTTTGGAAGAACCCAGAGCCCTGGCCTCAACCCTGTCAACCTGACCCAAGCTCCACCTGTACTCCTCCCTGCAGGTTTTCCCTCACGCTGATCGACACACTGGACACCTTGGTGGTGAGTTAATAGCCCACCCCCACTCCGGCACCCACCCCGGCCCGCTCTCACGCTCCCGTGTCGCAGGTGCTGAACAAGCTGGACGAGTTTGAAGACGGCGTGAAGAAAGCCGTGACGGACGTACGCCTGGACAACGACGTGGTGGTGTCCGTGTTCGAGACCAACATCAGAGTGTTGGGGTACGCCCATGTTTGACGGCTCAAAAAAACATTTATTTTGACCATAACATCGAAGGGCTACCTAAAAGGGGGCCGCGCTTAGAAATAATTTTTGGTGATTTAACCCCCAATTCCAACCCTTGATGCTGAGTGCCAAGCAGGGAGGTAATGAGTCCCATTTTTATAGTCTTTGGTATGTCTCGGCCGGGGTTTGAACTCACAACCTACCCATCTCAGGGCGGACACTCTAACCACTAGGCCAGGGGTCAGCAACCCAAAATGTTGAAAGAGCCTTATTGGACCAAAAATACAAAAACAAATCTGTCTGGAGCCGCAAAAAATTAAAAGCCATATTACATACAGATAGTGTGTCATGAGATATAAATTGAATTAATATGACTTAAAGGAAACTAAATGAGCTCAAATATAGCTACAAATGAAGCATAATTATGCAATATGTACATATAGCTAGCCTAAATAGCATGTTAGCATCGATTAGCTTGCAGTCATGCACTGACCAAATATGTCTGATTAGCACTCCACACAAGTCAATAACATCAACAAAACTCACGTTTGTGGATTCACGCACAACATTAAAAGTTTGGTGGACAACATGAGACAGAAAAAGAAGTGGCATAAAACACGTCCTAGAAAGTCGCAGAAAGATATACATGTAAACAAACTAAGGTGAGTTCAAGGACCGCCAAAATTAGTAGGACAAAACGGCGCTCGCCAAATACTCGAATCAGTGAAGCATGTTTAATATAAACGGTGTGATTTACAACAATTAGGGAGGTTTGTGTCATGTTTGTCCTCCTACAGAAACCATATTAAGACAAAAAATATATTTTTTTCCCCTCAACTTTTTCCATTTTTCATACATTTTTGAAAAAGCTCCAGAGAGCCACTAGGGCGGCGCTAAAGAGCCGCATGCGGCTCTAGAGCCGCGGGTTGCCGACCCCTGCACTAGGCCACTGAGTAGGTGTAGTAGTAAACCCAGACAGGACTTTAGATCACTAATAATTAAAATACTAATAATTAATAGTACTACTCAAGGCTGAGTGGCCACATGCGTGGACAGCACCTTTGAGCTCTTATTTCCAAAATTGTGTACACTACTGAATTGGGGTCTTATGGCCACTTATGTGGACACTTATACTGCCATCTGGTGGTGTCAGAAGTGTATAACATACAATGGAATTTGGGGGAAAAAAAGTGTAAAAATAAGAATTAGCATGTCACTAAACATGAAGTACACGGTTGTGTACTTATGGACTAGGTACATAATATCAAATGATGATTCTTAGTTTTTATTTTAATTAGGGTCCAATAAGCCCAAATAGCAAAGAGAATTTAAAAAAGCATGTAAACAAACAGCTTGGGCCTTAAAAGGTTATAATTATACATTACACTACTCAGTAATAGCAATACTAATAATACTACTCCTAATTGTACTATTATAATACTAATAAATACATCTACTACTAATTATAATTAATCATGCTCCTAAATAATACAAATAATTGACATTACTACTAATTAAGATAGCTACTATATGATATTTATTTAATCATTTATGCGACCGTGTACATTAATAGATGTAGATGTCGCGTGCGTGCGGTCCCACTGATACATACACCAGGTGTGCAGAGTTGACAAAGGTTTAACAGCTCATCAGACAAACGTTCGTGCTCAACTTTTCAGTCCCTCCCATACTCCTCCTCCTCCTGCACCCGGCCGCTCACTGTTAAAGACAACGGATGATTAGATTAACACGTACCACCCGTGAAATCTAATCACCTGCCAGCTGTGTCTCGCCGTCAGCACATGCCCCGCCCCTATCCGATGGTGCTCGTCCATGGACAGCGGCGGTGACCTTTGCTCCTGCAAGTGCGTTGGCCACATCTCCCTCCACAATAGACATTACTGTATGCAGTACAGGCGAAAAGTTTGGACACACCTTCTCCTCATTTAATGCATTTTCTTTATTTTCATGACTATTTACATTGTAGATTGTCGCATCACAACTATGAATGAACACATGTGGAGTTATGTACTTAACACAAAAAGGTGAAATAACTGAAAGCATGTTTTATATTCTAGTGTCTTCAAAATAGCCACCCTTTGCTCTGATTACACACTTTGCACACTCTTGGCATTCTCTCCATGAGCTTCAAGCACACCTGTGAAGTGAAAACCATTTTTAGGTGACTACCTCTTGAAGCTCATCAAGAGAATGCCAAGAGTGTGCGAAACAGTAATGAGAGCAAAGGGTGGCTATTTTGAAGAAACTAGGAGATAAAACATGTTTTCAGTTATTTCACCTTTTTTTGTTAAGTGCATAACTCCACATTTGTTCATTCATAGTTTTGATGCCTTCAGTGACAATCTACAATGTAAATAGTCATGAAAATAAAGAAAACGGATGGAATGAGGAGAAGATGTCTCCAAACTTTTGGCCTGTGCTGTATGTAGCAGAATTAGCCATAAGGCTATTTTACATCTGTTGTCCCTGGATGTTAAAAATGGTCAACCTAAAAGCAATAATGATTAGACAAGAAAATATCATCAGTGTGATGAGCTACAGTAGTAAACAGTGTTGGGTTAGTTACTGAAAACCAGTAACTAGTTACAGTTACTAGTTACTTTATTTCAAAAGTAACTCAGTTACTAACTCAGTTACTTACACCAAAAAGTAATGCGTTACTGTGAAAAGTAACTATTTAGTTACTTATTTTTTTCTCCTTTTTTTTTAAGGCTCCCATTAATGCCCTTTTAGCCTTCATTTCAGTACTGTTATTGCACTGGAGAATAATACAATCTGTTGATCAACTTGACATGCATTTGCATCACTGAACTCTGCTAAGCAATGTGCTCTACATACAACACACAAAGACAAAGATATGTTTCAAAGGGCCAATTTATTTCAGGCCACAACAAATTGACAAAACTATTTGAAATAGCTGCAACATAACATACATAAGTAACAAACCGCATAATAACAACATAGCTGTAAAGCTGGCTTCACGCAAGGAAGGCACACATGACATACACAAAGCCTATTCAGGAATTTTTTCTCTCTCAAGGAATTGTGAAATAAAATCATGTATTCAGGAGATCAACACTGTAGTGAAGCCCAGAACACTCTACACATGTCCCCAGTTTTAGTTTAGAGATAAGGTAAGATTGGCCTGGCCCACTAGCATCCCTCTTTATGTTTGTGAACTTTATAGTCTATACATTTAGAGTGATGTGATAATCAAACACTCTAGGAGTCTAGAATGAAAGAGTATATAAGAGAATTGACAGTGTGTACCTTCAATGATGAGCAGAGGCAGAGTTTGGAGTGTTTTCTTTAGCTCGCTTTCCATGTTATATGTACTCACTGTCCAGGTACTTGGAACATGTTTTCCGTGCCATTTGTTGTTTGACGCCGGTATCATGCTAATTAGCTGCCAGAAAACGGGTGACTCCACTGTAGAAATAGCCTGCATGTCTTCTAGCACATACGCTGCAATGGCTCTATCAATGTTGTCCTGGCTAGCATTGCCTCCGTTAAAATCCTTAGGTGGAGGTGAAGTGGCATCGGAGTCTGTGTCTCTCTTTACTAGCTTCGTCAAAGCATGTTGCTTATGTGGCGTGGCGAAGTTGGGAGAGTGGCCGTGCCAGCAATCTGAGGGTTACTGGTTCAATCCCCACCTTCTACCATCCTAGTCACGTCCGTTGTGTCCTTGAGCAAGACACTTCACCCTTGCTCCTGATGGGTCCTGGTTAGTGCCTTGCATGGCAGCTCCCTCCATCAGTGTGTGAATGTGTGTGTGAATGGGTGAATGTGGAAATAGTGTCAAAGCGCTTTGAGTTCCTGAAAAAGGTAGAAAAGCTATACAAGTATAACCCATTTACCATTTATGTAGCTGTTTCAGCAGATTTGAATTGCTGTTTTGGGCAGTATTCCCGGGTGCGGTCACTGCTGCTACTCACTGCTCCCCTCACCTCCCACGGGGTGATCAAGGGAGATGGGTCAAATGCAGAGAATAATTTCACCACACCTAGTGTGTGTGTGACAATCATTGGCACTTTAACTTTAAGTAGATGGGATCTTTGATCCAAGACACAACTTACATTTAACTAAAATGTTATTTTCTTTGTGCTCGACAAAAGAAAAGTAGTGACAATGTATCCATGTTAAGAAACTCGACTTCTGGCTTCGCCATGATGTCTTTTTTAGTTGTTATGAGAGTAGCGTATGTGTGTGTGTGTGTGTGTGTGTGTGTGTGTGGCCCTTTAAGATATGACAGCATGTGAGGTGAGTGGCGTCAGTGAGTGAGTGGGCGAGAGAGGTGAGGGAGCGCAACAGAGTGAATGCGTGCAGGTGCTCTAGCTTGGTGGATGGCTGCGTGCAAGACACCAATAAAGTCACAAAATTGCAACAACCCTCGAGTCCGGAGCTGCAAAGACCCACTGCCGGGTAAAGTGAAGGGTGTTAGCCCCGAAGTACATAGGCCCTGGAGGAACGTCTCCCCTGCGCTCCGCTCCTCGGTCGAGGAAAGCACGCCTTTTCTTTTCCTTGTGAGACAGAAGGACGACACTTCTTCTGTTTCTAGCCGATACTACATTAAAAAATAACGTAAAATAACGCAGTAACGCATCACGTAGTAACGGTAACTGAGTTACTGAATATAAAAAATAACGCGTTAGATTACTAGTTACCGCCGAAACTAACGGCGTTACAATAACGCGTTACAGTAACGCGTTACTTAGTAACGCGTTAGTCCCAACACTGGTAGTAAATAACATACTCACGTACATTACAATGTAATGATAGTTGTATATAAGAAATCATTATGGGTCCATCTGCAGTCCGCGGCAGGTTGATGACCTGAGATCAGGAACAAAGGAAGCATAGTAGTTAAATGGAGAAGTGCTAAGTTGTTGCATATAATAATTGTTAGAGATATCAGATAATGGCTTATTTGCCGATATTGTCCAACTCTTAATTACCGATTCCGATATCAACCGATACCGATATATACAGTCGTGGAATTAACACATTATTATGCCTAATTTCGTTGTGATGCCCCGCCGGATGCATTAAACAATGTAACAAGGTTTTCCAAAATAAATCAACTCAAGTTATGGAAAAAAAATGCCAACATGGCACTGCCATATTTATTATTGAAGTCACAAAGTGCATTATTTTTTTTTAACATGCCTCAAAACAGCAGCATGGAATTTGGGACATGCTCTCTCTGAGAGAGCATGAGGAGGTTGAGGTGGGGGGTAGGGTTTATATTGTAGCGTCCCGGAAGAGTTAGTGCTGGAAGGGGTTCTGGGTATTTGTTCTGTTGTGTTACTGTCAGGGTTTGTAGGTGACGAACCCCAAGATGCAGAGAAGGCGGAAGGCATTGTGCGGGAAAACATGATTTAATGTCCAAAAGTAAAAATAAAGAAAAGACACAAACCAGGACCTAGGAGGACAAACTGGAAACAGGGATCCAGCAAACCGGGACTATGAACAAAAAGATAGTAAGCTACAAACAGCTACAGAATATAGCTTACCACTACCGCATACAGCTACACTGACATCGACACGACAGGTAGGGACGACAATAATCCAGCAGTGACTGGAGGGCAGGGCAGGGCAGGTATAAATAGCAGCTGGCTGATTGACACCAGGTGTGGCCAGGTGCCAATCAGCCACAGCTGAGGGGACAGCACTCAGAGAGAACAACAGGAAACTGCACCAAAATAAGAGTGCTGACAGTTACGGTGCGGATGTTCTCCCGAAATGTGTTTGTCATTCTTGTTTGGTGTGGGTTCACAGTGTGGCGCATATTTGTAACAGTGTTAAAGTTGTTTACACGGCCACCCTCAGTGTGACCTGTATGCTTTGCATTCACTTGTGTGTGTGTGTGAAAAACCATATATATTATGTGATTGGGCCAGCACGCCCCCAATATTGTTGTCTGGGTGGAAATCGGGAGAAATTCGGGAGAATGGTTGCCCCGGGAGATTTTCGGGAGGGGCACTGAAATTCGGGAGTCTCCCGGGAAAATCGGGAGGGTTGGCAAGTATGACTGGGAGACGCAACTGCTCTGTACTTCTCCCTACGTCCGTGTACCACTCCGTACAGCGGCGTTTTAAAAAGTCATCAATTTTATTTTTTGAAACCGATACCGATAATTTCCGATATTACATTTTAAAGCATTTATTGGCCGATAATATCGGCAGTCCGACATTATCGGACATCGCTACTTTTAAGCCACACTGATCGAACCAATTTGTTACATGGACCATAGTAACTGTATCATCTGTGTGCATCCGAGCTGATGGGAGGTCATCAAAGGTCTGATTGTGTTGCACTTTGTGAGAAGTTACATTCACTGAGTTTTGCTAGTAGTGTTTGATGACTGGGAGTGAAGAAACACTGCTCCTACCACTCCACCTTTGTCAAGCAGCGCTTTGACCAAACAGGTGTGGTGTTTAGGTGGGTGGTTATTTTAGGGATGTCCCGATCCAGGTTTTTGCACTTCCGATCCGATACCGATATTGTTTTTGCACTTCCGATCCGATACCGATACTGACCGATACCGATACTGACCGATACTGGCCTATCCGAGCATGTATTAAAGTTTAAAGTTATTTAGCCTACTTAGTTGTCAGAATCATGTTGAAAAGGGTTTTAGTACTCTTGATAACAACTAGCCAGCTTGAATTAGGGGAGTTTGAATAATACACAATGGTTGGTAACAAGAAACTGACCTGTTTATTCAAGGATAAACACAAAATAGACAAAATTATACATGACAAACAGAAATGGCATCATTGAACTAGGGCTGGGCGATATGGCCTTTTTTTAATATTGCGATATTTTAAGGCCATATTACGATACACAATATATATCTCGATATTTTGCCTTAGCCTTGAATGAACACTTGATGCATATAATCACAGCAGTATGATGATTCTATGTATTTTGATTGACTGATTGAGACTTTTATTAGTAGGTTGCACAGTGAAGTACATATTCCGTACAATTGACCACTAAATGGTAACACCCCAATAAGTTTTTCAATTTGTTTAAGTCGGGGTCCACTTAAATTGATTCATGATACAGATATATACTATCAGATATATACTATCATCATAATACAGTCATCACACAAGATAATCACATTGAATTATTTACATTATTTATAATCCAGGGTGTGGAGGGGGGCGCCGGATGTAAGTGTCAAAAAGACAGCCAAAAGAGTTTGATATGAGAATAAATCTAAAGTTAAAATATAGGGTAGAAATGCACCCATTTGCAGGAAATGTAGTCTTGATTTTCAACATTTTCTTTCAAGGCTTGCATGTCTACATTAAAACATTCTTCTTCATACTGCATTAATATATGCTACTTTTAAACTTTCATGCAGAGAAGGAAATCACAACTAAATAGATCACTAATTTTTTCAGACGGTGTTGATCTGGAAATTTTTGCCTCAGCATTTTGATGGTGTGGACATGTGGCACCGAACGGAGATAAGCGTCTCGACAGACATTACGATATTTGAACAATGATGACGAAAACGGTTTTCTCTGTCGTGTCCGTGTTTCGAAAATTGTTATGCGCTTATTTTTTTATTTGATTTTGTGCGTGGCATAGATTTGCCTTGCGCAGAGGACGTTTGAGCAGGCGCGCACCTTAGCGGCTGCGCTAGCATCACAGCTAACGTTAGCCATGCTGCTACCTCTCTGCTCGGGGAGGACGTATACGTATGTGACGTATGACGTTACAGTATGTCACGTATGACGTGACAGTATGTCACGTATGACGTGACAGTATGTGACGTGTGTAAGAAGGTGCGCTCGCTGTCTGTGAGAGGGAGACACAGGAAAGAGTGAGAAGAGCCTGTCGTGTAATGCCAGCAGCTAAAAGCAACTGCGTGAGAATCCACAGACCTGTGGATGTGTTGAAGGTGTGCTGGAAAATGCAGAACGGAAATTAGGGAGCAGCAGAAAATTGGAATGTATTATTTAAATCGGTGCGTTGGAAAACACGGACCGGAGTTTTTTTTTAAACTGGATCTGGATCGGTATTTTCCCATGCCTTGCCGATACGCATTTTTTGGCAAATATCGGCGGCCGATCCGATCCAAATATCGGATCGGGACATCCCTAGGTTATTTGTGGAGGAATGAGCTCCTCTGCAATGTTAGATACTGTTGGCGAAATACCCATAGGGCTATAATTGCTCAGAGACGGTTGGATCGCCATTTTTGTAAATTGTAGTGCCAGCAGCTGGTTTCCAGGTAGTGGGGAAGTGTTGCTGGGAAATGGAAGAATGGATGGTTTTGGCTGAGTTCTTTGAGCATCAGTGTGTTCGTGCCAAATAGATCTTTTGTTCTGGATGCTTCTGGCGATCTCATCATCTGGTCGTCAACAAAGGGGAAGGCTGGTTCCAAAGTGTTCATGTGATATGCACTAGTCTGAGTTGTTGGAAAGGACTTAGAAATTGTGGCTACTGATTCAAAGAAAACATTACATGTTTCAGCAACTTTAAGTGGATTTTTTGTAATCGGGCCATTTTTACGTCCTGTCCTACTAATTTCTTTTAATGGTTTTTGAGTTTCCTCTAGCGCTCTTTATTATAGAGAAGAAGAAAAAATAACTTTGGCCCTACGCACGCTATTAACAACTTTTTTAGCACTATTTGTCTTATTTTTAGTGCAACATCTCTTTTATAATAACGTGATTCATCCAGAGTCACTCATTTTTGTTTTGTTCCCTTTTGTTTACTAATAATCATTATTCATAATGCTAATACTATAAATAGTTAATAATACTATTAATTGTAATTCATAGTACTACTAAATAAAACTACTAAAATTAATATTACTACTACTACTACTACTATTTAATAATTGATATCAATGCCAAAATTAATAATACTCATAATTAATAATAAGTAACAATACTACTGAATGATAATACTACTAATTGATATTACTGCTACTATTACTAATAATTTAGAATACTACTCAAATTGTTAATACAACTAATAATGCTACTATAGTATTAAATAAGTCCACAAATTAATATTAATGCTAATTATAAATAATACCAATAATAAGTAACAATACTACTGAATGATAATATGACTAATTGTTATTACTATTTGTACTATTACTAATAATTATTAATACTACTAAAAATTATTAATAGAACTAATACTACTACTAAAGTATTAAATATTTCCACTAATTAATATTAATGCTAGTTATAAATAATAATACTACTAATAAGTAACAATACTACTGAATGATAATACGACTAATTGATATTACTACTACTACTATTACTAATAATTATTAATACTACTAAAAATTATTAATAGAACTAATAATACTACTATAGTATTAAATATTTCCACTAATTAATATTAATGCTAGTTATAAATAATAATACTACTAAGTAACAATACTACTGAATGATAATACGACTAATTGATATTACTACTACTATTAGTAATAATTATTTATACTACTAAAAATCATTATTAATACAACTAATAATACTACTATAGTATTAAATAATTCCACTAATTAATATGAATGCTAGTTATAAATAATAATACTACTAATAAGTAACAATTTACTACTGAATGATAATACGACTAATTGATATTACTACTATTACTAATAATTATTAATACTACTCAAAATCATGCTAATATAGTATTAAATAGTTCCACTAATTAATATTAATACTAATACTACTATTTATTAATAGCACTACTGCCTGATAATTACTATTACTACTAATTAATAATACTAATAATTAATTAAACTACTAAAAAATATTACTAATAAGACTCATCATACTAGGTTTTGAGGAAATAAATGATTTAAGTTAAACATTTAAAAAAAATGTTTGTGTGTGACATTCTGAAGATGAAAATGCATTTGTGTCAAAATTTGGGGATCTTTTTTAGATTAATTGATGTTTTGTAGGTAGTTGACTGTGATGAATCTAACTATACAAGTGTGATTCATCTGATTAGAAGATGTCATCCTTTGACAGCACTCACCTCTACCTGTGCTCGCATCCTTCCAGGGGCCTCCTGGGGGCCCACGTGATGGCTGACCTGCTGCGTCAGCGCGGCGTGAGGATGCAGTGGTACAAAGACCAGCTCCTGGACATGGCCACAGAGCTGGGCCACAGACTCCTGCCTGCTTTCAACACCTCAAGTGGTCTTCCTTACCCCAAGGTTGCATCACCTTCCACTACTTGGTTCTCACTATCAGTCCAGTCAAATCCTCTACTTGGTTCTCACTATCAGTCCAGTCAAATCCTCTACTTGGTTCTCACTATCAGTCCAGTCAAATCCTCTACTTGGTTCTCACTATCAGTCCAGTCAAGTTGATTTAATGTTTTTGTTTTACTTTCAGGTTAATCTGCGTTATGGTGTGCAAAACCCACTCTCACGCACGGGCACCGAGTCGGACACATGCACCGCCTGCGCGGGCACAATGATACTGGAATTTGCTGCCCTGAGCAGACTGTCAGGAGAAACTGTCTTTGAGGTATTATCTCTACTTCCATAACTTTGTTGTCGTTGAATGTCGGTGCGGTCTAGAGCTCGGCCGAGTAACCGTGTAATACTATTCCATATCAGTAGGTGGCAGCCGGTAGCTAGTTGCTTTGTAGATGTCGGAAACAGCGGAAGGCAGTGTGCAGGTAAAAACGTTATCTAATGCTTAAACCAAAAATAAACAAAAGGCGAGTGCCCCTAAGAAAAGGCATTGAAGCTTAGAGAAGGCTATGCAGAACAAAACTAAAACTGAACTGGATAAAAAGTAAACAAAAACAGAATGCTGGACGACAGCAAAGACTTACTGTGGAGCAAACGTACATTCGAACATGACATGACAATCAACAATGTCCCCACAAAGAAAGATAAAAAAACAACTGAAATATTCTCGATTGCTAAAAACAAAGTAGATGCGGGAAATATCGCTCAAAGGAAGACATGAAACTGCTACAGGAAAATACCAAAAAAAGAGAAAAAGCCACCAAAATAGGAGCACAAGACATGAACTAAAACACTACACACAGGAAAACATCAAAAAACTCAAACTAAGTCATGGCGTGATGTGACCGTACACCTACTTTGAGACAAGAGCTATAGTGATGCATGCTTGGTTATGGTTTAAAGTCATATCCGACAATTGCGACAACGACTTTTTACTGTCAACTGAGTTTCGTTTTTTAATGATTTCTGCTGGTGGTGTGCCTCTGGATTTTTTCAACGCAAAAAATGTGCCATGGCTCAAAAAAGGTTGAAAAACACTGGTATATTATATCTCTACTTCCATAACTATATTGTATATTTATCTGTACTTCCATAACTATATTGTATATTGTATCTCTACTTCCATACCTATATTATATCTCTACTTCCATAACTATATTGTATATTTATCTGTACTTCCATAACTATATTGTATAGAGATGTCCGATAATATCGGCCGATAAATGCTTTAAAATGTAATATCGGAAATTATCGGTATCAATTTTTTTATTATCGGTATCGTTTTTTATTTTTATTTTTTTTATTTTTTTTATTAAATCAACATAAAAAACACAAGATACACTCACAATTAGTGCACCAACCCAAAAAACCTCCCTACCTCATTCACACAAAAGGGTTGTATCTTTCTGTTATTAATATTGTGGTTCCTACATTATATATCAATATATATCAATACAGTCTGCAAGGGATACAGTCCGTAAGCACACATGATTGTGCGTGCTGCTGGTCCACTAATAGTACTAACCTTTAACAGTTATTTTTACTCATTTTCATTAATTACTAGTTTCTATGTAACTGTTTTTATATTGTTTTCCTTTCTTTTTTATTCAAGAATTTTTTTTTAATTTATTTATCTTATTTTATTTTATTAATTTTTTAAAAAAGGACCTTCTCTTCACCGTACCTGGTTGTCCAAATTAGGCATAATAATGTGTTAATTCCACGACTGTATATATCGGTATCGGTTGATATCGGTAATTAAGAGTTGGACAATATCGGAATATCGGATATCGGCAAAAAAGCCATTATCGGACATCCCTGATATTGTATATTTATCTCTACTTCATAACTATATTGTATATTTTGGTCTTTAATTCCATCCATCAGTGTTCTACTACATGTTACATTTAGCATTTATGTTAGCATGTTAGATGTTTTTTAGCTAATTTAGCAGGCATACACTTCAGTCACAGCATCATATTTTGGTATTTTACTAATGCTAACTAATCAATTCATGGTAAAATGCTTAACGTGGACCCCGACTTAAACAAGTTGAAAAACTTATTGGGGTGTTACCATTTAGTGGTCAATTGTACGGAATATGTACTGTACTGTGCAATCTACTAATAAAAGTTTCAATCAATCAAAAAGCATGCTATTGTTAGCATTTTAGCATAACCTGTTAGCATGCAAGCTTTTATTAGCTTATTTTGCTAATATTTTTTGTTAATTGCTGCTAGCGTGCTAACTGTTAGCATTTCAGTTCGGCTTTGGTTCTTCAGCACTGACACGAAATTTCTACCGAAATTGCATTTTCTTGTTCTAAGAAAAAAAAATGTGGTGCTGGTTTTGAAGGTGAAAACTAGCAAAATGGCCTGCGCACGCTCTGATTAGTCAGTCTGTGGCCCTCAGTGGGAAAAGTTTGGGCATTAGTGTATGAAGTGATAACCCGTCTGAGAAAAAGTCCTGGAATGTGAGGGAGAGTGGGACCTCTTGACTGTTATGTGTCCAGCAGAGGGCGTCACAAGTCAATTCACTCAACATTTTCCAGCCAAAAGTGGCTTTGTTATCTGAATTTTGCCATTTCCTTGCAGGAGCACGCTCGCAAAGCTCTAGATGTCCTGTGGGAGCGCCGACAGAGAGGAAGCGACCTGGTGGGGACCGTCATCAACATCCATAATGGAGAATGGGTCAGACGGGGTGCGTCACACTTTTGACACGCCCCCGCCGGGAGTGAGCATGAGCGGATTGTCATTGATGTTTGCAGACAGCGGCGTCGGTGCCGGCATCGACTCGTACTATGAATATCTGATGAAGGCCTACATCCTTCTCGGGGACAGGGTTTATCTGGACAGGTTCAACACCGTAGGTCCTCCATGGCCTCACGTCACGCCGTGGTGTCTTTGTGACAGCTCATGTGTGTTTTGTCACGTGACAGCACTACAGCGCCATCATGAAGTACATCAGTCAGCCCCCCCTGCTGCTCAACGTGCACATGCACAACCCCACGGTGAGCGCACGTGGCTGGATGGACGCTCTGCTGGCCTTCTTCCCCGGCCTACAGGTTTGTCATCACATTGGACTTATCGCCAACATGTGTATTGTATGCTGAGGCCCATCTGTCTTGATGACAAATACAATTAAAACATAAAATAAGTTATAAGTAGATGAATTTAGTTATAACAAAATTATATAAATTATATAACCGATTTCTATTTCTTCAATTCATTGTTAAATGAGTGTCACTGAACTGTTTAAATCCAGACCTAAAAATAGTAGTTTTTGTTGAATTAGGTGCTAATTTTTCAATAATCAATTAGTAATATTACAAAAAAAATTGTCATTTAAAGAAATATTTTTAATTCTACGTGGATGAAATAAAAAACAAACAAAAAACAAAAATGAAGTCATTGGTAGTTTTTTTTTTTTTCCCAGTATAATTTTATGACATTAAACAAGATTTTACGACAACAAACTTCTAATATTGAAAGAAAAGTGGTAGTCCTAATTTAAATAAATATTTAGAATTCTACGTGGATAAAATCGAAACCTAATTCAACAATAAATTCATTGACTATTAATAAAAAATGTGAATAATTTTATGAGAAAATGCGAATTTTCAATTTTATGACAGAAAAAAAGATTTTACGACAATAAACTTCTGATATTAGAAAAAAAATAGTAGTTTTTGGTCAAATAGGTCCTAATTTTTTAATAATCAGTTGGCGTTATTACAAAAAAAAAAGTAATTTAAAGAAATATTTTTAATTCTATGTGGATAAAATTAAAACATTAAAAAACAAAAATGAAGTCATTGGTGGTTAATTTTTTTTCCAGAATAATTTTATGGGAAAATATGTTAATTTAAAAGTTTATGACAGAAAAAAATATTTTACGGTAACAAAATGACAATATTGAAAGAAAAATAGTATTCGTAATTTAAAAATAAATATTTTGAATTCTACGTGGATAAAGTCGAAACCTAATCCAACAATAAATTCATTGACTATTAATAAAAAATCTGAATAATTTTATGAGAAAATGTGAATTTTCAATTTTATGACAGAAAAAAAGATTTTTACGACAATAAACTTCTAATATTAGAAAAAAATTGTAGTTTTTGGTCAAATAGGTCCTAATTTTTTAATAATCAGTTGGCGTTTTTACAAAAAAAAATGTAATATAAAGAAATATTTTTAATTCTATGTGGATAAAATTAAAACATTAAAAAACAAAAAATGAAGTCATTGGTAGTTAATTTTTTTTCCAGAATAATGTTATGGGAAAATATGTTAATTTGCAAGTTTATGACAGAAAAAAATATTTTACGGTAACAAAATGACAATATTGAAAGAAAAATAGTAGTCGTAATTTAAAAATAAATATTTTGAATTCTCCGTGGATAAAGTCGAAACCTAATCCAACAATAAATTCATTGACTATTAATAAAAAATCTGAATAATTTTCTGAGAAAATGTGAATTTTCAATTTTATGACAGAAAAAAAGATTTTACGACAATAAACTTCTAATATTAGAAAAAAAATAGTAGTTTTTGGTCAAATAGGTCCTAATTTTTCAATAGTCAATTGGCGTTATTACAAAAAAAATTGTAATTTAAAGAAATATTTTTAATTCTATGTGGATAAAATTAAAACATTAAAAAACAAAAATGAAGTCAATGGTAGTTAATTTTTTTTCCAGAATAATTTTATGGGAAAATATGTTAATTTGCAAGTTTATGACAGAAAAAAATATTTTACGGTAACAAAATGACAATATTGAAAGAAAAATAGTAGTCGTAATTTAAAAATAAATATTTTGAATTCTACGTGGATTAAGTCGAAACCTAATCCAACAATAAATTCATTGACTATTAATAAAAAATCTGAATAATTTTATGAGAAAATGTGAATTTTCAATTTTATGACAGAAAAAAAGATTTTACGACAATAAACTTCTAATATTAGAAAAAAAAAAGTAGTTTTTGGTCAAATAGGTCCTAATTTTTCAATAATCAATTGGCGTTATTACAAAAAAAAATTGTAATTTAAAGAAATATTTTTAATTCTATGTGGATAAAATTAAAACATTAAAAAACAAAAATGAAGTCATTGGTAGTTGATTTTTTTTCCAGAATAATTTTATGGGAAAATATGTTAATTTAAAAGTTTATGACAGAAAAAAGTATTTTACGGTAACAAAATGACAATATTGAAAGAAAAATAGTATTCGTAATTTAAAAATAAATATTTTGAATTCTACGTGGATAAAGTCAAAACCTAATCCAACAATAAATTCATTGACTATTAATAAAAAATCTGAATAATTTTATGAGAAAATGTGAATTTTCAATTTTATGACAGAAAAAAAGATTTTACGACAATAAACTTCTAATATTAGAAAAAAATAGTAGTTTTTGGTCAGATAGGTCCTAATTTTTCAATAATCAATTGCCGTTATTACAAAAAAAAATTGTAATTTAAAGAAATATTTTTAATTCTATGTGGATAAAATTAAAACATTAAAAAACAAAAATGAAGTCATTGGTAGTTAATTTTTTTTCCAGAATAATTTTATGGGAAAATATGTTAATTTGCAAGTTTATGACAGAAAAAAATATTTTACTGTTTAAATCCAGACCTAAAATAGTAGTTTTTGTTGAATTAGGTGCTAATTTTTCAATAATCAATTAGTAATATTACAAAAAAAAATTTAATTTAAAGAAATATTTTTAATTCTACGTGGATAAAATAAAAAACAAACAAAAAACAAAAATGAAGTCATTGGTAGTTTTTTTTTTTTTCCAGAATGATTTTAGGGGACAATATGTTAATTAGCAATTTTATGACAGTAAACAAGATTTTACGACAACAAACTCCTAATATTGAAAGAAAAGTGGTATTCCTAATTTGAAATAATATTTAGAATTCTACGTGGATAAAATCGAAGCCTAATCCAACAATAAATTCATTGACGATTAATAAAAAATCTGAATAATTTTATGAGAAAATGTTAATTTTCAATTTTATGACAGAAAAAAAGATTTTACGACAATAAACTTCTAATATTAGAAAAAAAATAGTAGTTTTTGGTCAAATAGGTCCTAATTTTTCAATAATCAGTTGGCGTTATTACAACAAAAAAAAGTAATTTAAAGAAATATTTTTAATTCTATGTGGATCAAATTAAAACATTAAAAAACAAAAATGAAGTCATTGGTAGTTAATTTTTTTTCCAGAATAATTTTATGGGAAAATATGTTAATTTAAAAGTTTATGACAGAAAAAAATATTTTACGGTAACAAAATGACAATATTGAAAGAAAAATAGTATTCGTAATTTAAAAATAAATATTTTGAATTCTACGTGGATAAAGTCGAAACCTAATCATACAATAAATTCATTGACTATTAATAAAAAATCAGAATAATTTTCTGAGAAAATGTGAATTTTCAATTTTATGACAGAAAAAAAGATTTTACGACAATAAACTTCTAATATTAGAAAAAAAATAGTAGTTTTTAGTCAAATAGGTCCTAATTTTTCAATAATCAATTGGCGTTATTACAACAAAAAATTTTAATTTAAAGAAATATTTTTAATTCTATGTGGATAAAATTAAAACATTAAAAAACAAAAATGAAGTCATTGGTAGTTAATTTTTTTTCCAGAATAATTTTATGGGAAAATATGTTAATTTGCAAGTTTATGACAGAAAAAAATATTTTACTGTTTAAATCCAGACCTAAAATAGTAGTTTTTGTTGAATTAGGTGCTAATTTTTCAATAATCAATTAGTAATATTACAAAAAAAATTTGTCATTTAAAGAAATATTTTTAATTCTACGTGGATAAAATAAAAAACAAACAAAAAACAAAAATGAAGTCATTGGTAGTTTTTTTTTTTTTCCCAGAATGATTTTAGGGGACAATATGTTAATTAGCAATTGTATGACAGTAAACAAGATTTTACGACAACAAACTCCTAATATTGAAAGAAAAGTGGTATTCCTAATTTGAAATAATATTTAGAATTCTACGTGGATCAAATCGAAGCCTAATCCAACAATAAATTAATTGACGATTAATAAAAAATCTGAATAATTTTATGAGAAAATGTTAATTTTCAATTTTATGACAGAAAAAAAGATTTTACGACAATAAACTTCTAATATTAGAAAAAAAATAGTAGTTTTTGGTCAAATAGGTCCTAATTTTTCAATAATCAGTTGGCGTTATTACAAAAAAAAAAAGTAATTTAAAGAAATATTTTTAATTCTATGTGGATAAAATTAAAACATTAAAAAACAAAAATGAAGTCAATGGTAGTTAATTTTTTTCCCAGAATAATTTTATGGGAAAATATGTTAATTTGCAAGTTTATGACAGAAAAAAATATTTTACGGTAACAAAATGACAATATTGAAAGAAAAATAGTAGTCGTAATTTAAAAATAAATATTTTGAATTCTACGTGGATTAAGTCGAAACCTAATCCAACAATAAATTCATTGACTATTAATAAAAAATCGGAATAATTTTATGAGAAAATGTGAATTTTCAATTTTATGACAGAAAAAAAGATTTTACGACAATAAACTTCTAATATTAGAAAAAAATAGTAGTTTTTGGTCAAATAGGTCCTAATTTTTCAATAATCAATTGCCGTTATTACAAAAAAAAATTGTAATTTAAAGAAATATTTTTAATTCTATGTGGATAAAATTAAAACATTAAAAAACAAAAATGAAGTCATTGGTAGTTAATTTTTTTTCCAGAATAATTTTATGGGAAAATATGTTAATTTGCAAGTTTATGACAGAAAAAAAATATTTTACTGTTTAAATCCAGACCTAAAATAGTAGTTTTTGTTGAATTAGGTGCTAATTTTTCAATAATCAATTAGTAATATTACAAAAAAATTTGTCATTTAAAGAAATATTTTTAATTCTACGTGGATAAAATAAAAAACAAACAAAAAACAAAAATGAAGTCATTGGTAGTTTTTTTTTTTTTTCCAGAATGATTTTAGGGGACAATATGTTAATTAGCAATTTTATGACAGTAAACAAGATTTTACGACAACAAACTCCTAATATTGAAAGAAAAGTGGTATTCCTAATTTGAAATAATATTTAGAATTCTACGTGGATAAAATCGAAGCCTAATCCAACAATAAATTAATTGACGATTAATAAAAAATCTGAATAATTTTATGAGAAAATGTTAATTTTCAATTTTATGACAGAAAAAAAGATTTTACGACAATAAACTTCTAATATTAGAAAAAAAATAGTAGTTTTTGGTCAAATAGGTCCTAATTTTTCAATAATCAGTTGGCGTTATTACAAAAAAAAAAGTAATTTAAAGAAATATTTTTAATTCTATGTGGATCAAATTAAAACATTAAAAAACAAAAATGAAGTCATTGGTAGTTAATTTTTTTTCCAGAATAATTTTATGGGAAAATATGTTAATTTGCAAGTTTATGACAGAAAAAAATATTTTACGGTAACAAAATGACAATATTGAAAGAAAAATAGTATTCGTAATTTAAAAATAAATATTTTGAATTCTACGTGGATAAAGTCGAAACCTAATCCAACAATAAATTCATTGACTATTAATAAAAAATCTGAATAATTTTATGAGAAAATGTGAATTTTCAATTTTATGACAGAAAAAAAGATTTTACGACAATAAACTTCTAATATTAGAAAAAAAATAGTAGTTTTTGGTCAAATAGGTCCTAATTTTTCAATAATCAATTGGCGTTATTACAAAAAAAATTTGTAATTTAAAGAAATATTTTTAATTCTATGTGGATAAAATTAAAACATTAAAAAACAAAAATGAAGTCATTGGTAGTTAATTTTTTTTCCAGAATAATTTTATGGGAAAATATGTTAATTTAAAAGTTTATGACAGAAAAAAATATTTTACGGTAACAAAATGACAATATTGAAAGAAAAATAGTATTCGTAATTTAAAAATAAATATTTTGAATTCTACGTGGATAAAGTCGAAACCTAATCCAACAATAAATTCATTGACTATTAATAAAAAATCTGAATAATTTTATGAGAAAATGTGAATTTTCAATTTTATGACAGAAAAAAAGATTTTACGACAATAAACTTCTAATATTAGAAAAAAATAGTAGTTTTTGGTCAAATAGGTCCTAATTTTTCAATAATCAATTGCCGTTATTACAAAAAAAAATTGTAATTTAAAGAAATATTTTTAATTCTATGTGGATAAAATTAAAACATTAAAAAACAAAAATGAAGTCATTGGTAGTTAATTTTTTTTCCAGAATAATTTTATGGGAAAATATGTTAATTTAAAAGTTTATGACAGAAAAAAATATTTTACGGTAACAAAATGACAATATTGAAAGAAAAATAGTATTCGTAATTTAAAAATAAATATTTTGAATTCTACGTGGATAAAGTCGAAACCTAATCCAACAATAAATTCATTGACTATTAATAAAAAATCTGAATAATTTTATGAGAAAATGTGAATTTTCAATTTTATGACAGAAAAAAAGATTTTACGACAATAAACTTCTAATATTAGAAAAAAATAGTAGTTTTTGGTCAAATAGGTCCTAATTTTTCAATAATCAATTGCCGTTATTACAAAAAAAAATTGTAATTTAAAGAAATATTTTTAATTCTATGTGGATAAAATTAAAACATTAAAAAACAAAAATGAAGTCATTGGTAGTTAATTTTTTTTCCAGAATAATTTTATGGGAAAATATGTTAATTTGCAAGTTTATGACAGAAAAAAATATTTTACTGTTTAAATCCAGACCTAAAATAGTAGTTTTTGTTGAATTAGGTGCTAATTTTTCAATAATCAATTAGTAATATTACAAAAAAAAAATTCATTTAAAGAAATATTTTTAATTCTACGTGGATAAAATAAAAAACAAACAAAAAACAAAAATTAAGTCATTGGTAGTTTTTTTTTTTTTCCAGAATGATTTTAGGGGACAATATGTTAATTAGCAATTTTATGACAGTAAACAAGATTTTACGACAACAAACTCCTAATATTGAAAGAAAAGTGGTATTCCTAATTTGAAATAATATTTAGAATTCTACGTGGATAAAATCGAAGCCTAATCCAACAATAAATTCATTGACGATTAATAAAAAATCTGAATAATTTTATGAGAAAATGTTAATTTTCAATTTTATGACAGAAAAAAAGATTTTACGACAATAAACTTCTAATATTAGAAAAAAATAGTAGTTTTTGGTCAAATAGGTCCTAATTTTTCAATAATCAGTTGGCGTTATTACAAAAAAAAAAAAGTAATTTAAAGAAATATTTTTAATTCTATGTGGATCAAATTAAAACATTAAAAAACAAAAATGAAGTCATTGGTAGTTAATTTTTTTTCCAGAATAATTTTATGGGAAAATATGTTAATTTGCAAGTTTATGACAGAAAAAAATATTTTACGGTAACAAAATGACAATATTGAAAGAAAAATAGTATTTGTAATTTAAAAATAAATATTTTGAATTCTACGTGGATAAAGTCGAAACCTAATCCAACAATAAATTCATTGACTATTAATAAAAAATCAGAATAATTTTATGAGAAAATGTGAATTTTCAATTTTATGACAGAAAAAAAGATTTTACGACAATAAACTTCTAATATTAGAAAAAAAATAGTAGTTTTTGGTCAAATAGGTCCTAATTTTTCAATAATCAATTGGCGTTATTACAACAAAAATTTTTAATTTAAAGAAATATTTTTAATTCTATGTGGATAAAATTAAAACATTAAAAAACAAAAATGAAGTCAATGGTAGTTAATTTTTTTTCCAGAATAATTTTATGGGAAAATATGTTAATTTGCAAGTTTATGACAGAAAAAAATATTTTACGGTAACAAAATGACAATATTGAAAGAAAAATAGTAGTCGTAATTTAAAAATAGATATTTTGAATTCTACGTGGATAAAGTCGAAACCTAATCCAACAATAAATTCATTGACTATTAATAAAAAATCTGAATAATTTTATGAGAAAATGTGAATTTTCAATTTTATGACAGAAAAAAAGATTTTACGACAATAAACTTCTAATATTAGAAAAGAAATAGTAGTTTTTGGTCAAATAGGTCCTAATTTTTCAATAATCAATTGGCGTTATTACAAAAAAAAATTGTAATTTAAAGAAATATTTTTAATTCTATGTGGATGAAATTAAAACATTAAAAAACAAAAATGAAGTCATTGGTAGTTAATTTGTTTTCCAGAATAATTTTATGGGAAAATATGTTAATTTGCAAGTTTGTGAGAGAAAAAAATATTTTACGGTAACAAAATGACAATATTGAAAGAAAAATAGTATTCGTATTTTAAAAATAAATATTTTGAATTCAACGTGGATAAAGTCGAAACCTAATCCAAAAATAAATTCATTGACGATTAAAAAAAAATCTGAATAATTTTATGAGAAAATATGTACATTTTCAATTGATTGACAGAAAAAAAAGATTCTACGTTAACAAACTTCTAAAATTGAAGAAAAAAAAATAGTAGTTTTGGGTGTATTAGGTCCTAATTTTCAATAATCAAGTAGCAATATTACAACAAAAAATGTAGTAATTTAAATATTTTGAATTCTACGTGGATAAAATCGAAACCTAGTCCAAAAATAAATTTGACGATTAAAAAAAAAAAAAAAATCTGAATAATTTTATGAGAAAATATGTTAATTTTCAACTGACAGAAAAAAAATGTTTTACGACAACAAACTTCTAATATTGGGGGAAAAAAAGTAGTTTTGGGTGTATTAGGTCCTAATTTTTCAGTAATCAAGTAGCAATATTACAACAACAAAAATGTATTTATTGACGATTAATAAAACATTTTTTAAATAATTTTATGACAAAATATGTGAATTTTTCAATTGAATGACAGAAAAAAAAGATTTTACAACAACAAACTTCTAATATTGAAAAAAATATATATAGTAGTTTTGGGTGTATTAGGTCCTAATTTTTCAATAATCAAGTAGCAATATTCCAACAAAAAATGTCGTAATTTAAATAAACGTTTTGAATTCTACGTGGATAAAGTCGAAACCTAATCCAAAAATAAATTCATTAAAAAAAAATCTGAATAATTTTATGAGAAAATATGTTAATTTTAAATTTTATGACAGAAAAACAAGATTGTACGACAATATTCTAATATTAAAAAAAAAAAAAAAATGTTGATGAAATAAGTCCTAATATTTCAATAATCAATTAGTAATGTTACAAAAAAAATTGTAATTTAAAGAAATATTTTTAATTCTACGTGAATAAAATAAAAATAAAAAAGTAATCTGTAGTTCATGGGGATGTGCACGAGTACGTGGACCTAATGATACGTTTTATGTCACTTGGCGTCAGTGGCCAATCAGTGCGCATGTCATTGAGAGGTCTGTTACCATGGCAACATCACAACCGACGAACGCAGATCAACAGGCCTGGATTTGGAGAGGGGTGAGGCCTTGTGTTTACACTCCAGAAAGATGGGTTTGGCTGAGGTCACTGAAATGCGTTCGTCAGTTGTGATGTTGCCATGGTAACAGACCTCAATGACATGCGCACTGATTGGCCACTGACGCCAAGTGACATAAAACGCATCATTAGGTCCACGTACTCGTGCACATCCCCATGAACACATTTCATTCTCACCCATGCTGCCTGCTTTATACAGAGCGACAGGTGATTAGATAACAAGATCCAGGTGGGCTATCTACGCACTTGTCGCTGACTTTGAGGCCAGTCCTGGCACACCCCGCCTCGCTGCAGGCCACGCCCCCTCCACATACATATAAAACAGTCACTGTAAATAATATCATTTAAGGGAAGAATGTAATACAGAATATCAATACAAAGTGTCAAGACAGAATAAACTCTCTGGTACAGTCTAAAGGTCACTAAGATATATAGATATCTAATGTATTCATACATTATTTATGTAGGATATACGCATGTATATATAACCTAATCATATTATTTCTAGGATTTAAAAATAGCTGACCGTTTTTTTCCCCCCCTTCTCTAGGATTATATTCCCAGTTTTGATCTCGGACGTCTGGTCATTTATAGCATATAAGAATATTCTATTACTGTTAAGCAAACTATGAATAATAAAACACGCCAAAACATGTGTCCTTTATCATAGCTACACGTATGACAAAAAAGCCGCGTGAAAATCAGTAGTATTCAGTGAGGTAAGATGAATTAAATGTCAGGTTTGTCACTGACAGTTTAGTTATGTTTTGGTTTTTCCTCTGTTTGTTTTGATTTCCGGTCAGCGCTCTTATTTTGGTTCAGTTTCCTGCTTTTCTCCCCGAGCGCTGTTTCCCCTCAGCTGCGGCTGATTGGCACCTGGCCACACCTGGTGTCAATCAGCCGGCTGCTGTTTAGACCTGCTTTGCCCTCCAGTCAGGGCTGGAGTATTCTGTCACAAAGTGTCGGCGGTGACGAACCCCAAGATGCAGAGATGGCAGGCTTGGTGCAGGAAAACATGATTTAATGTCCATAAAATGCAGGAAAAACACAAACTAGGAGACAGGAAACAGGATACCAGGAAAACCGGTGAACAGGAACCAGCAAACAGGAAAACTGGCAACAGCAAACAGTCCACAGCATACAGCGACAATGACAATACTCCAGCCCTGACTGGAGGGCAAAGCAGGTCTAAATAGCAGCCGGCTGATTGACACCAGGTGTGGCCAGGTGCCAATCAGCCACAGCTGAGGGGAAACTATGGCGTCACATTATTGCCAAAAATCCGAGCGCATAAAAACTTATCTCGCGCTGATTCTCCACTTCGTGCGCGCGCGCGACACCCTTTTGCGCGCGCGTGGTGCCTTTTTGCGCGCGTGACGCCTTTCTGCGCGCTCTCTGTGTACTCCTGGCATCTCTCCTCGCGCTGTCATGTTTCTTTTTGGCACTTTGGGGGCGGGTATGCTTAGACGGCCCCTCCTTTCTGATTGGCTGTGAGCATTTTTCATATGACCAATAATTCTCCAGTGTAGCAACGTTGTAGCCATCTTACCTCGGACATCTAGCCTCAATCATTACATTGATGTCAATGGTACATGTACTAATTAAATTACCATAACTTGCTCGATTTTCGACCAATTTACAAATGGTTTGCCTTGTTACAAATCTTATTACATGTAGATATGACATAGGATGCTGTACCTGTTGAAATTACCTCTTTCGCTTTTAAAAAAAAAGACTTAATTGTGCAACATAGTTGTGTCGGGTCAGTGTTAGTCAGTTCTCTGATTATTTTAAACTGTTTCAGAATACATTATTAAAAGCTATTTTTAACATTTTAAAAACAAAATTCAAAGATTATTTCATTAATTTTATGGCTGAATCAAAAGAAATTCCATAAATTAGAAAACAAATGTTCAAGAAGAAGTGAAAATATAAAATAATGTTATGGTTGGATGTTATTGCTGGTGGACCAGTTCTGGCTGAAAGATGTGATTATGGTGTTTGTTGTCTTATTATTTATTTGGGTCACATTTTGTATTACCCTGTATTGTGTTTATGTGGTATGAAATAACCTTCATCAGCGCACGACATTTTTTTATCCACTTCTTCCTCTGTAAATCTTGATACATATTGACGATGACCCGCCCTGCTATACTTCTGATTGGCTCTGAGCATTTTTCAGCATTTTTCGCATGACCAATCAGAAAGGAGGGGCCGTCTAAGCATACCCGCCCCCAAAGTGCCAAAAAGAACGCGCGCGCGCGCTGAAAGGCGTCGCGCGCGCGCAGAAAGGCGTCACGCGCGCACAGAAAGGCACTGCGCGCGCGCAAAAGGGTGTCGCGCGCGCACGAAGTGGAGAATCAGCGCGCGATAACAGTTTTTATGCGCTCGGATTTTTGGCACTAATGTGACGCCATAGGAAACAGCGCTCAGGGAGAAAAGCAGGAAACTGAACCAAAATAAGAGCGCTGACAGGAAGTCAAAACAAACAGAGGAAAAACCAAAACACAACTAAACTGTCAGTGACAAACCTGACACTGACAGTTCATTGCTCCTGCCAAATGAATTGTGACTTGAGTGTAGCGGATCACCACTCCAAGATGGCGGCCCGGCGTCTCGTCAGCGCCAGTAGGCAGTAGCGCTCGAGTCAGTCACAGTGTCATATGTTGGTATTGTTGTTATTTCCTGGGTACACAAAGGCAGCGATGTGGGATGGTCCTTACTGTATGCAATCAGAATGTTCCTACTGTACCTCAAAGGTCTTGAGAGGAGACCTGAAACCAGCCATCGAGACCCACGAGATGCTCTATCAAGTCACCAAGCAGCACAAGTTTCTCCCCGAGGTACAAAAAAAGATCAGTGAGATCATTGTGAAGAGATTTGAAATGTCATTTTTTTTCCTGCCAGGCTTTCACCACCGAGTTCCGCGTTCACTGGGGCCAACACCTCCTGAGGCCAGAGTTTGCAGAAAGCACCTACTACCTCTACAAGGTGACTGGTCCAAGAAAGCAAGCGGCTGTACGCCCTCTAAGACCAAGGTTGTCCTCCCGCAGGCCACTGGCGACCCCTACTACCTCAGGGTGGGACAGTCCATCGCCGAGAAACTCAACGCTTACGCCAGAGTGCCTTGTGGCTTTGCCGCCGTGCAAGACGTTCGCACTGGGACGCACGAAGACAGGTAGCGTCTGCACCACCTTTTTAACAAACAAGGACTGCTCGCTCGCTGAAGTCACCCATCTTGCAACCATGTCGCTACCGTATTTTCCGGACTATAGAGCGCACCCACTAAATTTTAGAAGAAAAAAGTATTTTCCCATCTATTAGTCGCACCGGACTGTAAATGAGTTATTTACACAAAAATATTTTGTAAAAGTTTATTTACGTACCTTAATTGTTTCCAAATCGTGTCTGTAATATGGCAGTAAAATGGATGATCAAACAAAACAGAAGCCATGGACCCTCTAGCTGCGTAAGCTAGCTCTCCAATCAGCTAAACAGACTCAATAACTCCCCTGGGATAGGATAGGACTTTATTGTCATTGCACAAGTACAATGAAACTATGTTTTCAGCACAAACCCGTTCAAGATTAGACAAACAGACAGTGTAGAGGGTTACAGAACAGGAACGCCGGTGAGTAAAAAAAAATACAATCTAGACTGGGCTCCTAAGGGGGCCTAGTCTGGAGTGGGAAAAAACCTCCATGCCATGCACACATAAACATGTTACATTTAATCGCGACAACTCGCAACAGAGGGGGGGGAGTTGGGGCCCTGGAGGTCGACTGCTGCTATGAAGCGCTGCCAGCCGTCCATGCCCCCGAAGGGGAATCAAGCGGTGGTGAAGGCGTGGGGTGGGGGAGGGTGTGTGTGTGTGTATATGCCCATTGTCTTGGGTGTGTCGATGTACTGTCCATAGGCCTGGGGCCGTTCTGCATGCAAGCAAAAGTTCGACTCCAGGTGTCGTTTATTGTTTAGGTGTCCATCGTTTAGGTGTCCTCGGGGGATGTTTTCAGAACAACCTGCTCCTATTGTTGAAGCGTCAAGGCCATTCGAGAGAGTCAAATCGTAGGTTAGGATTTTTGTTTTTCCGCGAGCAGACATTGCAATTCGTCCATGCTGGCTCTCATATCCAATTTTTCCCTTTCAACCAGCTTTTCCATGATGTGATCCATCTTGCGATTCAGTTCAGAAATCGCCCCAGTCTGTGATCCCACAGCCCGGCCCAAACCTTCCATTGGGACGAACAGCCTTTAGGCTCCTTGAGTGGCTGCCATCGTCTTACGAATTTGACGATACACCAGAGCATTGCCCAGCCCAATCAGCAGTTGCCCCGCGATCACGGTTCCAAATAGGTAGAGGTCTTCCACGTCCTCGATGGAAAGGACTGAGAGGCACATGTTTCTCCATTTATCCCAGGAATCTCTCACGTACCCCGCAGCAATAGTTCCATCAGGGCAGCCAGGCTCCCCAGAACCTCTTTTCCTCGTCGAAAAGATTTTGTCAATTGAGTCGAGAGTCCAGCTGATCATTTCCATGTCTGATGTTTAGATTTGGAGGACAGCGTGAAGAAAGAGGCTTAAAAAAAACTGGGGAATTTGTGAAACTGCAACAATACAAAAAGAATGTCATTTTAATTTAAGAATACTAACACAGACACTCGTAAATGTGTTAGCATATTAGCTAGTGCTAACAACGCTAGCTTGAATGCACTGCGATAGCACGTACATATATACAGTGTTGGGACTAACGCGTTACAAAGTAACGCGTTACTGTAACGCCGTTACTATCGGCGGTAACTAGTAATCTAACGCGTTATTTTTTATATTCAGTAACTCAGTTACCGTTACTACATGATGCGTTACTGCGTTATTTTGCGTTATTTTTTATGTAGTATCTGCTAGAAACTGAGAAGATCTGAGTGTTGCAGCGCTGCTGAAGAGGCGACAAAAAAGAGGCGCGCCGCGCGCTGTCTGTGTGTACGTGTGTGTGTGTGTGTGTGTCTACTATCAAGACGTCATGGTGAACCCCGAAGCCGAGTTTCTTAAAATGGAGATATTTTCAGTACGTTTCTTTTATCGACCACAAAGAAAAGAACATTTTAGTTGAATGTAAGTTTCAAATATGCTGAAACAGCGACAAAAACAACATGCTTCGACGAAGCTAGTAAAGAGACACACACTTCACCTCCACCTCCAACAGCGGCTGGATTTTAATGAGGCACTGCACACTGAAGGTACACACACTCTGTCAATTCTCTTATATACTCTTTCATTTTAGACTTTTAGAGTGTTTGATTATCACATCACTCTAAATGTTTAGACTATAAAGTTCACAAACCTAAAGAGGGATACTAGTGGGCCAGGCTAATATTTCCTTTTCTCTAAACTAAGTGGGGAAATGTGTAGAGTGTTCTGGGCTTCAGACATGATTTTATTTCAGAATTCCTTGAGAAAACGCCTGGTTAGGCTTTATGTATGTAGTGTGTGCCTTTCTTGTTTTACAGCTATGTTGTTATTATGCTGTTTGTTACTTATGTATGTTAAGTTGCAGCTATTTAAAATAGTTTTGTCAATTTGTTCTGGTCTGAAACAAATTGGCCCTTTAAAACATATCTTTGTCTTTGTGTGTTGTATGTAGACCACATTGCTTAGCAGAGTTCAGTGATGCAAATGCATGTCAAGTTGATCAACAGATTTTATTATTCTCCAGTGCAATAACAGTACTAAAATGAAGGCTAAAAGGGCATTAAAAATTTTTAAAAATACATATAAGTAACTATATAGTTACTTTTCACAGTAACGCATTACTTTTTGGTTTAAGTAACTGAGTTAGTAACTGAGTTACTTTTGAAATAAAGTAACTAGTAACTGTAACTAGTTACTGGTTTTCAGTAACTAACCCAACACTGCATATATGCATGAAAACACTCCTACAGACGTCACACATGGAACGCTTTTAGTATGTAAGAATTGTTTTAGTTATATTGTAAAACTTACAAACGTTGCTTGGAGTGACGAATAAAGAATCCATACGAGTAGAAACGCTGTGGATGGCTAGAAAACGCAACTTGCAGTTCAAAGCTTTAAACTGCAGGAATACGCATTCACCCAGCAGCACCCGCAGTGGGCAAACCCGCACAAAATATATCGCCATAAAACAAACAATAACACACCTTTTCAAGCGTCTTCGCATGTATTTAATGAAAGCTATTTGCTTTCTGGCCGTCAGCGAAGAAAAATCCAGAAATTAGCCGCGCTGTTTTAAAGGCCGCAGGGTTCAAAGTGAAGGCAAAAAGTAGTGGCTTATAGTTTGGAATTTCCAGTCCATTGCTACGCCGTATGTGAAGACTTGTGTTCCTCTGATGCGTAGGATGGACTCCTTCTTTCTGGCAGAGATGTTCAAATACTTGTACCTGCTGTTCACGGAGAAGACGCAGCTTCCCATCGACATTGACGACTACATCTTCACCACGGAAGCCCACCTGCTGCCCGTGTCGCTCTCCACCACGCAGCCATCTTGTCACGGCAACACAACGGTCAGTATGTCTGATCACTGGGGCTGTGGACCGTCCCATTCCTGGAGGGTCTGTGTATCTTCCGCTCATTCTATTTCCAATTCTCAAATGCAAATCAAAAAACACATTTCGGGCCATTTTTTCTATTTTCAAACAAAAGTTGAAATTTAATGACACTTTTTTAAAACGACAATACTGAACAAAGATGGTAGCGTTATGCTAAAAACATGCTAAACACAAAGGCAAAGCTAAAATACTGCTTCCGGTTCAATTTGTCATTACACAGATAACCATGCATTTTTGCATTTTGGATGAACATATATTTGATTTTTTTGTGTTTATCCGGAAAAATAAAAGGAAAACGGCACAAAATCCAATTTTATGGCAATTGTCAGGTTCAAACACTGATGACATCTATGAAACAGACGAGAAGCAAGGAATCATGCAGAGACAGAGTTAAATTTGGCTCAATTGAGGAGACGCATTTTTTGGGCTGTACTCTAGTTACAGATCCAAACTACGTTCTAAAAGTCCAGCCCGCGTAAGTCCTCTATTTATTTGGGAGGTCCCTGGTTACATCACTGAAGCTGTCGCTGAGGGAAGGGGATAATCTCTACAGCTCCAATTAGTCACAATATATGGTTATACAAAAATGCAAATGTGCTGACAGTCGTGATATCGCCTTGTCTCTGCTCTGTCTGCGTCACGGTACTCGATGTTCGGCCTTGGCAGTCAGCAGGCCGATTCTGGAAACAAACACTGATACGAGACTGGCTTGCAAATATTTCAGCACAATTGATAATAACTATAGCATAAGAGTGGTGTGATAATATATACATAATTATTCTAACATTTCCCTCCTGTTTATCACATAACTTCCCCAGAATCTTTTTATCCCTAATAACTTCTTGCGATTTTTCAGTTAATAGTTAATTTCTTTAGGGCCAAGTTATGTTTACACTCAGAGTTCAACATCATCATATTTTTGTATTTTTTTTGGGCTCAATTTAATTTATTTAACTTTAATGAAAGTCCACCCTTTTTTGTCCGTTTTAAAATCTGCCATATGTAATAAAAATCAAAACACGGCCCCATTTTTGTTTTTTGATTTGCGTTTAAGAATTGGAAATAGAATGAACGGTAGGTACACGGACCCCGGGGCCACGATTCCATTCAAACCCATTCTCGCAAAGTATTTTGTATGATAATTCTTCTGGTTGCATGAAATGGCATTAAAAACCTTGTTTTAAAAATGAATTCTTATGAAACAAATACATTTTTGAACATTATGTTTTAATGTAGAATTGCGATTTGGATGGGGATCGATTTTTTTTGTGCACACCTTCTGATATAAAAATGGGACCCGTTACCTCCCTGCCTGGCACGTCGCCTACAGCCACAGCCCGAGAAGCGCTAACTGTAGCATTGGCAGTAGAAATGCAGCGCGTCATCAACCTTTTTGTTCCAGGAGAGTCCCGGCGGCGCCCAGGAAGACGAGCCCTTCACGCACACGTGTCCCAGCACCGAGTCCTTGTTCCCCAACAACCCGTCCTTCGCCAAGAGCATCCGGGACAGCTACAAGTACCTGACGGGCGTGGGACGAGCTGTGCACCCTTCACCTGCCAGGTGTGTCCTTCTGGCGCCGCCTGTGCTTCTCTACCTTTTACTGACGCCTCTGCTTTGGCGCCGCAGGGAGGCGGACTTCCCGCTCCACGATGGCGGCATGGAGCCTTTGGAGTTCTTGAAGACCATGGGCATCTCTCTCACGCCACTGGGTGACCTGAGCACAGGAGAGGGCCGAAAGGTAGTCGGATATCTAAGTGTGTACGAGTCATACTGACACTGACACCTGGACTTTAGTCGGATCCCTAAGTGTGTCCTAGTCGAACTGACACTGACACCTGGACTTTAGTCGGATCACTAGGTTTGTCGTAGTCGTGATGGTGTACTGACACCTCGACTTTAGTTGGATCACTAAGTGTGTCTTAGTCGTGATGGTGTACTGACACCAAGACTTTAGTTGGATCACTAAGTAAGTCCTAGTCGTACTGACACTGACACCTGGACTTTAGTCGGATCACTAAGTGTGTCCTAGTCGTACTGACACCTGGACTTTAGTCGGATCACTAAGTGTGTCCTAGTCGTACTGACACTGACACTTGGACTTTAGTCGGATCACTAAGTGTGTCCTAGTCGTGATGTAGTACTGACACCAAGACTTTAGTCGGATCACTAAGTGTGTCCTAGTCGTGATGGTGTGCTGACACCTCGACTTTAGTCGGATCACTAAGTGTGTCCTAGTCGTGATGTAGTACTGACACCAAGACTTTAGTCGGATCACTAAGTGTGTCCTAGTCGTGATGGTGTGCTGACACCTCGACTTTAGTCGGATCACTAAGTGTGTCCTAGTCGTACTGACACTGACACCTGGACTTTAGTCTGATCACTAAGTGTGTCCTAGTCGTGATGGTGTACTGACACCTGGACTTTAGTTGGATCACTAAGCGTGTCCTAGTCGTGATGTCCTGCTGACGCCTATACTTTAGTCGGATCAATAAGTGTGTCAGAGTCGTACTGACACTGACATCTGGACTTTAGTCGGATCACTAAATGTGGCCTAGCCGTGATGGTGTGCTGACACCTGGACTTTAGTCGGATCACTAAGTGTGTCCTAGTCGTGATGGTGTGCTGACACCTGGACTTTAGTCGGATCACTAAGTGTGTCCTAGTCGTGATGGTGTGCTGACACCTGGACTTTAGTCGGATCACTAAGTGTGTCCTAGTTGTGATGGTGTGCTGACACCTGGACTTTAGTCGGATCATTAAGTGTGTCCTAGTCGTGATGGTGTGTTGACACCTGGATTTTAGTCGGATCACTAAGTGTGTCCTAGTCGTGATGGTGTGCTGACACCTAGACTTTAGTCGTATCACTAAGTGTGTCCTAGTCGTGATGGTGTACTGACACCTGGACTTTAGTCGGATTCGCTAAGTGTGTCCTAGTCGTGATGCTGTGCTGACACCTAGACTTTAGTCGGATCACTAAGTGTGTCCTAGTCGTGATGGTGTACTGACACCTGGACTTTAGTCGGATCACTAAGTGTGTCCTAGTCGTGATGGGGTACTGACACTTGGACTTTAGTCGGATCACTTGGTGTTTCCTAGTCGTGAGGGTGTACTGACACTGACACCTGGACTTTAGTCGGATCAATAAGCGTGTCCTAGTCGTGATGGTGTGCTGACACCTGAACTTAAGTCGGATTACTAAGTGTGTCCTAGTCGTGATGGGGTACTGACACCTGGACTTAAGTCGGATCACTAAGTGTGTCCTAGTCGTGATGGGGTACTGACACCTGGACTTTAGTTGGATCACTAGGTGTGTCGTATTCGTGATGGTGTACTGACACTGACACCTGGACTTTAGTCGGATCACTAAGTGTGTCCTAGTCGTGATGGGGTACTGACACTTGGACTTTAGTTGCATCACTAGGTGTTTCCTAGTCGTGAGGGTGTACTGACACTGACACCTGGACTTTAGTCGGATCAATAAGCGTGTCCTAGTCGTGATGGTGTGCTGACACCTGAACTTAGTCGGATCACTAAGTGTGTCCTAGTCGTGATGGGGTACTGACACTTGGACTTTAGTCGGATCACTAGGTGTTTCCTAGTCGTGAGGGTGTACTGACACTGACACCTGGACTTTAGTCGGATCACTAAGCGTGTCCTAGTCGTGATGGTGTGCTGACACCTGAACTTAAGTCGGATCACTAAGTGTGTCCTAGTCGTGATGGGGTACTGACACCTGGACTTTAGTCGGATCACTAGGTGTGTCGTATTCGTGATGGTGTACTGACACTGACACCTGGACTTTAGTCGGATCAATAAGCGTGTCCTGGTCGTGATGGTGTGCTGACACCTGGACTTAAGTCGGATCACTAAGTGTGTCCTAGTCGTGATGGGGTACTGACATCTGGACTTAAGTCGGATCACTAAGTGTGTCCTAGTCGTGATGGGGTACTGACACCTGGACTTTAGTCGGATCACTAGGTGTGTCGTATTCGTGATGGTGTACTGACACTGACACCTGGACTTTAGTCGGATCACTAAGTGTGTCCTAGTCGTGATGGGGTACTGACACTTGGACTTTAGTTGCATCACTAGGTGTTTCCTAGTCGTGAGGGTGTACTGACACTGACACCTGGACTTTAGTCGGATCAATAAGCGTGTCCTAGTCGTGATGGTGTGCTGACACCTGAACTTAGTCGGATCACTAAGTGTGTCCTAGTCGTGATGGGGTACTGACACTTGGACTTTAGTCGGATCACTAGGTGTTTCCTAGTCGTGAGGGTGTACTGACACTGACACCTGGACTTTAGTCGGATCACTAAGTGTGTCCTAGTCGTGATGGTGTACTGACACTGACACTTGGACTTCAGTCGAATCACTCGTGATGATGTGCTGACACCTGGACTTTAGTCGGATCATTAAGTGTGTCCTAGTCGTGATGGTGTGCTGACACCTGGACTTTAGTCGGATCACTAAGTGTGTCCTAGTCGTGATGGTGTACTGACACTGACACCTGGACTTTAGTCGGATCACTAAGTGTGTCCTAGTCGTGATGGTGTACTGACACCTGGACTTTAGTCTGATCACTAAGTGTGTCCTAGTCGTGATGGTGTACTGACACTGACACCTGGACTTTAGTCGGATCACTAAGTGTGTCCTAGTCGTGATGGTGTGCTGACACCTGGACTTTAGTCTGATCACTAAGTGTGTCCTAGTCGTGAGGGTGTACTGACACTGACACCTGGACTTTAGTCTGATCACTAAGTGTGTCCTAGTCGTACTGACACTGACACCTGGACTTTATGGAACACAGGCGCTGAAGGGAGTGTACCGGGTCCAGCTGGTGGCCAAGGTCAGCTCCACGGCGCCGCAGGAGGAGGAGAGGGAGGTGCTGCCTCACGCCGTGCAGCTGATATCGCCTCCTTTCCTGGGCAGGACCGTGCTCACCGCTGCACCCGCCAACTTTGGGCTGGACCTGACCACAAGGGAGCATGGTGTAAGTCCGGTTTCAACACTTACTTCCCTCCATCTTCTCACGCCTATCGGGGGGGCGGGTCGCGGTGGCAGCAACCTAAGCAGAGAAGCCCAGACTTAACCTCGCCCCATTCCCAGGCCAGCCGGGAGACATAGTCCTGGGTCTTCCCCGTGGTCTCCTACCAGTCACACCTCATCTGGCTCCTCTCGATGTGGAGGAGCACGTACTTATTATTCTGGTTCCCTTTTACTTTGACTCATTTTGCTACCATTTTCCCCACAGCCATAAAACTTGGTACTTGATATATGCTAACGGTTAGCATTTTAACATAAGAATGGTAGCATGCAAACTTATGAAGCTAATTTCACTGCCGTACACCTCAGAGGCATTCAAACTTGGTACATAATACATGCTAACTGTTAGCATGCTAACTTTGTTTTCCTAATATAACTTAGTGCTTGACATATGCTAACTGTTAGCATGTTAAAGTTAGTATGGTAACATGCTAACTTTTCTAGCTACCTTTACACTTTTCAAGCTAATTTAGCTGCCGTGTTCCTCATAGTCATTAAAATGTGGTAAATAATACATGCTAACTATTAGCATGTTAACTTTTTGGGCATGCTAACTTTTTTTTGGTACTAATTTCACAACCGTTTACCCCACAGTCATATAACTTGGTACTTGACATATGCTCACTGTTACCATGCTAAATTTGTTATGGTAACATGCTAACATTAGCACGATAGCTTTTAAAGCTAATTTTACACTTTTTAAGCCTGGTACGTGATACATGTGCTAACTTTTAGCATGTTAACATTAGAATGGTAGCATGCTAACTTTTTAAGCTCATTTTACACTTTTTAGGCTAATTTCGCTGCCATGCTCCTCATAGTCATTAAAACTTGGTACGTAATGTATGTTAACTGTTAGCATGCTAACTTCTCGGGGGGGTCGTTTTGAAACCATTTACCCCATAGTCATATAACTTGATACGTGACATATGCTAACTTTTTAAGGCTAATTTTGCTGCTGTACACCTCAGAGTCATTCAAACTTGGTACATAATACATGTTAAATGTTAGCATGCTAACTTTTTTTTTGCTAATTTTGCAAACATTTAACTCACTTGGTACTTGACATATGCTAACATTAAGATGGTAGCATGCTAACTTTTTAAAGCTTTTAAGATAGTTTCGCTACTGTGACCCTCATAGTAATTAAAACTTGGCATGTGATACATGCTAACTTTTTTTTTGTTGCTAATTTTGCAACCTTTTATCCCGGGTCATATAACTTGGTGCTTGACATATGCTACCTGTTAGAATGGTAGCATGCCGACATTGGCATGCTAAATTTTTTAGCTACATTAAGCTAATTGTGTTGCCATTAAAACTTAGTACGTAATACATACTGTTTGCATGCTAACTTTGTTATGCTAATTTTGCAACCCTTTACCCCAGAGTCATACAACTTGGTACTTGACGATGCTATTTGTTAGCATGCCAACGTTAATATGGTAGCATGCTAACATTATCATGCTAACTTTTTTTTTAAGCCAATTGAACACTTTTTAAGTTAATTTTGCTGCCGCACACCTCAGTCATTAAATTTGGTATTTAATGCATGCTGTTAGCATGCTAACTTTTTTGGGTGATTTTGCAACCTTTTAGCCCATAGTCATATAACTTGGTACTTGACATATGCTAACTGTTAGCATGCCAAAGTTAAAATGGTGGCATGCTAACTTTTTTTTTTAGCCAATTTTACACTTTTTAAGTTAATTTTGTTGCCGCACACCTCAGTCATTAAATTTGGTATTTAATACATGCTGTTAGCATGCTAACTTTTTTGGGTGATTTTGCAACCTTTTAGCCCATAGTCATATAACTTGGTACTTGACATTTGCTAACTGTTAGCATGCCAAAGTTAAAATGGTGGCATGCTAACTTTTTTTTTTAGCCAATTTTACACTTTTTAAGTTAATTTTGCTGCCGTACACCTCAGTCGTTAAAACTCGGTACGTAACACATGCTGTAGCATGCTAACTTTTGTGGGTAATTTTGCCACCCTTTGCCCTAGCGTCATATAACTTGGTACTTGATATATGCTAACTGCACGCATGCTAAAGTTAGAATGCTAACCTTTTAAGCAAATTTGACACTTTTGTTTGCTAATTTTACAGCGGTACACCTCAGCCATATAACATGCTACGTGATACATGCTAACTTTTTGGGGTAATTTTGCAACCCTTTGCTCTAGAGTCATATAACTTGGTACTTGACATATGCTAACTGTTAGCATGCCAAAGTTAAAATGGTAGCATGCTAACGTTATCATGCTAACTTTTTTTTTTTGGACAATTTTACACTTTTTAAGTAAATTTTGCTGCCGTACACCTCAGTCGTTAAAACTTGGTACGTAACACATGCTGTAGCATGCTAACTTTTGTGGGTAATTTTGCAACCCTTTACCCTAGAGTCATATAACTTGGTACTAGACATATGCTAACTGTTAGCATGCCAAAGTTAAAATGGTAGCATGCTAACGTTATAACGCTAACTTTTTTTTTTGGACAATTTTACACTTTTTAAGTAAATTTTGCTGCCGTACACCTCAGTCGTTAAAACTTGGTACGTAACACATGCTGTAGCATGCTAACTTTTGTGGGTAATTTTGCCACCCTTTGCCCTAGCGTCATATAACTTGGTACTTGACATATGCTAACTGCATGCATGCTAAAGTTAGAATGCTAACTTTTAAAGCAATTTTGACACTTTTGTTTGCTAATTTTACAGCGGTACACCTCAGTCATATAACATGCTACGTGATACATGCTAACTTTTTGGGGTAATTTTGCAACCCTTTGCTCTAGAGTCATATAACTTGGTACTTGACATATGCTAATTGTTAGCATGCCAAAGTTAAAATGGTAGCATGCTAACGTTATCATGCTAACTTTTTTTTTTGGACAATTTTACACTTTTTAAGTAAATTTTGCTGCCGTACACCTCAGTCGTTAAAACTTGGTACGTAACACATGCTGTAGCATGCTAACTTTTGTGGGTAATTTTGCAACCCTTTACCCTAGAGTCATATAACTTGGTACTTGACATATGCTAATTGTTAGCATGCCAAAGTTAAAATGGTAGCATGCTAATGTTATCATGCTAACTTTTTTTATTGGACAATTTTACACTTTTTAAGTAAATTTTGCTGCCGTACACCTCAGTCGTTAAAACTCGGTACGTAACACATGCTGTAGCATGCTAACTTTTGTGGGTAATTTTGCCACCCTTTGCTCTAGCGTCATATAACTTGGTACTTGATATATGCTAACTGCACGCATGCTAAAGTTAGAATGCTAACCTTTTAAGCAAATTTGACACTTTTGTTTGCTAATTTTACAGCGGTACACCTCAGCCATATAACTTGCTACGTGATACATGCTAAATTTTGTGGGTAATTTTGCCACCCTTTGCCCTAGCGTCATATCACTTGGTACTTGATGTATGCTAACTGCACGCATGCTAAAGTTAGAATGCTAACTTTTTTATTTTTTTGTTTTTGCATGGTAGATCAACCCTTCGCCTCCATGTGAAGTCCACGTGCTATTTTATTGTGTTCCATTTATCTGCCGTGTTGTTATCGAAGCGCACGCTGCTGATTGCAGAAACTGCCGGCCAATGAGCAGTGTGTCTCCTGATGTTCCAGGTGAAGGGCAGCCTGGCCAAGGCGCGTCCCTACACGGCCTGCGCTCCGATCCAGAACCCAGCTGAGGTCCGAGGCCACTTCGCCCTGGCGCTGCGCGGCGACTGCACGTTCGCTGCCAAAGCTCGCCGGCTCCAGGAGGCCGGCGCCACGGGAGTCATCTTCATCGGTGAGGACGGGGAAGAGTGTTGAGAAGAACATTTTAGTCAGCGCTTCTTCCCCTGCAGACCAGCGAGCAGGAAGCAGCAGCCAGGAAACGCCGCTCTTCCAGATGGTGGGCGACGGCGACTCGGACTCGGACGCGGGCGTCACCCTGCCTCTGGTGTTCCTTTTCGGCCGCCAGGGCGCCGTGCTCACCGCCGCCTTGGAGGAGCATCAGAAGGTGGACGTGCTGCTGGCGCCCAGAGACAAGCAGCTGGCAGCAGGTGAGGCTCAGCTTCACAACTAAACAAGACCGGCCGGTTTGTCTCTTAGGCAAATATTTATTTACACCTCACGGAACTTTCCATTCTCCACGTTGCCGCACACGTACTCCTTTTTTTTTTCATCTCTACTTGCTTGTCAAATGATCTCAACTAAATATTGACAATTTATTAGTGACTAATAAGCACTAATTTAACAAAAACTGCAATATTTTTCTTCAAATACTACAAGTTTGTTATTGTAAAATCTTTTTTTCCTCGTATTGTCAAATGAACACTTTTCCCATAAAAATTAGCATTTTATTTTTGATAAAAAGTCAACTTAAATATGACTTTATTCTCAATTGTCACGATTTTATCCATATAGACTATAAAATATTATTTTTCTAAATTATTGTAATTTTCTACTATATTATTGACAAATTATGACTTAATTTAACAAAAACTACAATATTTTTCTTCAAGTACTGCAAGTTTGTTATTGTAAAATCTTTTTTTCCTCATATTAATTGCAAATTAACACTTTTCCCATAAAATTACCACTTTATTCTTGATAAAAAGTCAACTTAAATATGACTTTATTCTCAATTCTCATGTTTTTATCCATGTAGACTTTAAAACATTATTTTTCTAAATTAAATTATTGTAATACAGCTACTTTATTATTGACAATCTATGACTTAATTTAACAAAAACTTAAGATTCTTTTAAAATACTAGACGTTTATTTTTATTTAAAAAATGTTTCTGTCGTATTGATGTCAAATTAACACTTTTCCCATAAAATGACCACTTTATTCTTGATAAAGTCCACTTAAATATGACTTTATTCTCAATTATCACGATTTTATCCATGTAGATTATAAACTATTATTTTTCTAAATTCAATTATTGTAATTTTGCTACTTTATTATTGATAAATTACGACTTAATTTAACAAAAACTACAATAATTTTCTTCAAATACTACAAGTTTGTTATTGTAAAATAATTTTTTCCTCGTATTAATGGCAAATAAACACTTTTCCCATAAAATTACCACTTTATTCTTGATAACAAGTCAACTTAAATATGACTTTATTCTCAATTGTCACGTTTTTAGCCATGTAGACTTTAAAACATTATTTTTCTAAATTAAATTATTGTAATACTGCTACTTTATTATTGACTAATTACGACTTAATTTAACAAAAACTAAAGATTTTTTTTTAAATACTAGACGTTTATTTTTATTTTAAAATCTTTTTTTCTCGTATTAATATCAAATTAACACTTTTCCCATAAAAGTAACACTTTTCCCATAAAGTCCACTTAAATATGACTTTATTCTCAATTATCACGATTTTTAGACTATAAACTATTATTTTTCTAAATTCAATTATTGTAATTTTGTTACTTTATTATTGACAAATTACGACTTAATTTAACAAAAACTACAATAATTTTCAAGTTTGTTATTGTAAAATCTTTTTTTCCTTGTATTAATTGCAAATGAACACTTTTCCCATAAAATTACCATTTTTATTCTTGATAAAAAGTCAACTTAAATATGACTTTATTCTCAATTGTCACGTTTTTATCCATGTAGACTTTAAAACATAATTTTTCTAAATTAAATTAATGTAATACTGCTACTTTATTATTGACAAATTATGACTTAATTTAACAAAAACTAAAGATTTTTTTAAAATACTAGATGTTTATTTTTATTTTAAAATCTTTTTTTCTCATATTGATGTCAAATTAACACTTTTCCCATAAAATGACCACTTTATTCTTGATAAAATCCACTTAAATATGACTTTATTCTCAATTATCACGATTTTATCCATGTAGACTATAAACTATTATTTTTCTAAATTCAATTATTGTCATTTTGCTACTTTAATATTGACAAATTACGACTTAATTTAACAAAAACTACAATAATTTTCAAGTTTGTTATTGTAAAATCATTTTTTCCTAGTATTAATTGCGAATGAACACTTTTCCCATAAAATGACCACTTTATTCTTGATAAAAAAGTCAACTTAAATATGACTTTATTCTCAATTGTCATGATTTTATCCATGGAGACTATAAAATATTATTTTTCTAAATTAAATTATTGTAATACTGCTACTTTATTATTGACAAATTACGACTTAATTTAACAAAAACTAAAGATTTATTTTTTAAATACTAGACGTTTATTTTTATTTTAAAAACTTTTTTTCTTGTATTAATGTCAAATTAACACTTTTACCATAAAATGACCACTTTATTCTTGATAAAGTCAACTTAAATATGACTTTATTCTCATTTATCACGATTTTATCCATGTAGACTATAAAATATTATTTTTCTAAATAAAATTATTGTAATTTTGCTACTTTATTATTAACAAATTACGACTTGATTTAACAAAACCTACAATATTTTTCTTCAAATACTACAAGTTTGTTATGGTAAAATCTTTTTTTTCCTCGTATTAATTGCATATGAACTCTTCTCATAAAATGACCATTTTTATTCTTGATAAAAAGTCAACTTGAATATGACTTTATTCTCAATTGTCATGATTTTATCCATGTAGACTTTAAAACATTATTTTTCTAAATTAAGTTATTGTAATACTGCTACTTTATTATTGACAAATTACGACTTAATTTAACAAAAACTAAAGATTTTTTTAAATACTAGACGTTTATTTTTATTTTAAAAATGTTTCTGTCGTATTAATGTCAAATTAACACTTTTCCCATAAAATTACCACTTAATTCTTGGTAAAACGTCAACTTAAATATGACTTTATTCTCAATTATCACGATTTTATCCATGTAGACTATAAAATATATATATTTTTTAATTAAATTAAATTATTGTAATACTGCTACTTTATTATTAACAAATTACAACTTAATTTAACAAAAATTAAAGTTTTTTTTAAATACCAGATGTTTATTTTTATTTATTTTTTTTAAATTCTCGTATTAATGTCAAATTAATACTTTTCCCATAAAATTACCACTTTAGTCTCGATAAAGTCCACTTAAATAAGACTTTATTCTCAATTATCAATTTTGCTACTTTATTATTGACAAATTACGACTTAATTGAACAAAAACTACAATAATTTTCTTCAAATACTACAAGTTTGTTATTGTAAAATCATTTTTCCTCGTATTAATTGCAAATGAACACTTTTCCCATAAAATGACCATTTGATTCTTGATAAAAAGTCAACCTAAATATGACTTTATTCTCAATTGTCACGATTTTATCCATGTAGACTTTAAAACATTATTTTTCTAAATTAAATTACTGCTACTTTATTATTGACAAATTACGACTTAATTGAACAAAAAGTAAAGATTTTTTTAAATACTAGACGTTTATTTTTATTTTAAAATCTTTTTTTCTCGTATTAATGTCAAAGTAACACTTTTACCATAAAATGACCACTTTATTCTCGATAAAGTCCACTTAAATAAGACTTTATTCTCAATTATCACGATTTTATCCATGTAGACTATAAAATATTATTTTTCTAAATTAAATGATTGTAATTTTGCTACTTTATTATTGACAATATACAACTTAATTTAACAAAAACTACAATAATTTTCTTCAAATACTACAAGTTTGTTGTTGTAAAATCTTTTTTTCCTCGTATAATTGCAAATGAACACTTCCATAAAATGACCATTTTTATTCTTGATAAAAAGTCAACTTAAATATGACTTTATTCTCAATTGTCACGATTTTATCCATGTAGACTTTAATACATTATTTTTCTAAATTAAATTGTTGTAATACTGCTACTTTATTATTGACAAATTACGACTTAATTTAACAAAAACTACAATATTTTTCTTCAAATACTACAAGTTTGTTATTGTAAAATCATTTTTCCTCGTATTAATTGCAAATGAACACTTTTCCCATAAAATGACCACTTTATTCTTGATAAAAAGTCAACTTAAATATGACTTTATTCTCAATTGTCACTATTTTATCCATGTCGACTATAACATATTATTTTTCTAAATTAAATTATTGTAATACTGCTACTTTATTATTGACAAATTACGACTTAATTTAACAAAAACTAAGGATTTTTTTTTTAATACTAGACGCTTAATTTTATTTTAAAATCTTTTTTTCTTGAATTAATGTCAAATTAACACTTTTACCATAAAATGACCACTTTATTCTTGATAAAGTCAACTTAAATATGACTTTATTCTCATTTATCACGATTTTATCCATGTAGACTATAAAATATAATTTTTCTAAATAAAATTATTGTAATTTTGCTACTTTATTATTAACAAATTACGACTTGATTTAACAAAAACGACAATATTTTTCTTCAAATACTACAAGTTTGTTATGGTAAAATCTTTTTTTTCCTCGTATTAATTGCATATGAACTCTTTTCTCATAAAATGACCATTTTTATTCTTGATAAAAAGTCAACTTAAATATGACTTTATTCTCAATTGTCATGATTTTATCCATGTAGACTTTAAAACATTATTTTTCTAAATTAAGTTATTGTAATACTGCTACTTTATTATTGACAAATTACGACCTAATTTAACAAAAACTAAAGATTTTTTTAAATACTAGACGTTTATTTTTATTTTAAAAATGTTTCTGTCGTATTAATGTCAAATTAACACTTTTCCCATAAAATTACCACTTAATTCTTGGTAAAACGTCAACTTAAATATGACTTTATTCTCAATTATCACGATTTTATCCATGTAGACTATAAAATATATATATTTTTTAATTAAATTAAATTATTGTAATACTGCTACTTTATTATTAACAAATTACAACTTAATTTAACAAAAATTAAAGTTTTTTTTAAATACCAGATGTTTATTTTTATTTTAAAACATTTTTTTCTCGTATTAATGTCAAATTAATACTTTTCCCATAAAATTACCACTTTAGTCTCGATAAAGTCCACTTAAATAAGACTTTATTCTCAATTATCAATTTTGCTACTTTATTATTGACAAATTACGACTTAATTGAACAAAAACTACAATAATTTTCTTCAAATACTACAAGTTTGTTATTGCGAAATCTTTTTTTCCTCGTATTAATTGCAAATGAACACTTTTCCCATAAAATGACCATTTGATTCTTGATAAAAAGTCAATTTAAATATGACTTTATTCTCAATTGTCACGATTTTATCCATGTAGACTTTAAAACATTATTTTTCTAAATTAAATTACTGCTACTTTATTATTGACAAATTACGACTTAATTGAACAAAAAGTAAAGATTTTTTTAAATACTAGACGTTTATTTTTATTTTAAAAATGTTTCTGTCGTATTAATGTCAAATTAACACTTTTCCCATAAAATTACCACTTAATTCTTGGTAAAACGTCAACTTAAATATGACTTTATTCTCAATTATCACGATTTTATCCATGTAGACTATAAAATATATATATTTTTTAATTAAATTAAATTATTGTAATACTGCTACTTTATTATTAACAAATTACAACTTAATTTAACAAAAATTAAAGTTTTTTTTAAATACCAGATGTTTATTTTTATTTTAAAACATTTTTTTCTCGTATTTATGTCAAATTAATACTTTTCCCATAAAATTACCACTTTAGTCTCGATAAAGTCCACTTAAATATGACTTTATTCTCAATTATCAATTTTGCTACTTTATTATTGACAAATTACGACTTAATTGAACAAAAACTACAATAATTTTCTTCAAATACTACAAGTTTGTTGTTGTAAAATCTTTTTTTCCTCGTATTAATTGCAAATGAACACTTCCATAAAATTACCATTTTATTCTTGATAAAAAGTCAACTTAAATATGACTTTATTCTCAATTGTCACGATTTTATCCATGTAGACTTTAAAACATTATTTTTCTAAATTAAATTGTTGTAATACTGCTACTTTATTATTGACAAATTACGACTTAATTTAACAAAAACTACAAAACATGTTTTAAATACTAGACATTTGTTATTGTAAAATCTTTTTTTCTTGCATTAATTGCAAATGAACACTTTTCCCATAAAACTACCAAAAGTTAACCTAATTATGACTTAATTCTCAATTATTACAATTGTATCCAATTTAAACTATTGTTTTATAAATTCAATTATTGTAATTTTGCTACTTTATTATTGACAAACTACAACTTAATTGAACAAAAACTACAAATGTTGTTATATAAATATTATTTATTTGTTTATTCTACTTTACATATTGCCAAGTTCTCCTTTTATATGTTATTTATTTTACTTAGTTCTCGCCATCTTGGACCTTATTTTCTTACGCTAGCAGTTTTTGCAGCGACACGCCAAGACCAGTTCCTTGGCAGTAAAAAGGACTCCGATTCGGTTTTTAACGTCCTCGTTGTCCAGGCAAGGGGGACCAAGGCGCGGCCTTCCACGTCAAACTGCCACCGGCTCAGGAAGAAGTTCTCCCGGACCGAGCAGAGGAGCTCACAGGAGAACCAGGTCGCTGTGGAGAAGACCCAGATCTTTGACCGGGACCAGACTCGTCTAGGCGGACCTCCCCGAGTCCTTCCCGGGAAGCTCGCCTGCGTTGTTACGCAATCCACCTTGCACCTTTTTCCAAGACACTATTAATAATCCGAACAAGGTTGGCGACAACAAAGATTTGACTTTGAGCTGAGAAGCAACTTCAGGGAATTTTTAGTGCGTGACTTTGACTCTTTTGTCCCCGCGGGATCACGGAACATTCCACAAATCTGGACTTTTAAAAAATAAAAAATATATATATATATTATTTTTGCACATCTTACCCACTACAGTCGCTTCTAAACATGTGCAATTATAATTTTTTATTAATATTAATGGTATTATTTGCAATATTGTGTTGAGGATGAAGGCCCAAAAAAATGCAATTGTGAGAATAAACTTGAAATCTTTAGAGGAAAATGTCGAAATATAATTCTGGGTAAATATTTTTGAAAAATTTGTGGGAAAATATCCAATTCCTGCAATTCTTTTTAAAAAGCATCACATCATTTATTGATTGATGTTATTTTTATCTAACACTTCTCAGTGCGGCCCTCATTCTAACAGCAGGGGCGTCCTAACTTCTTCCACTGGGGACCATTTTGAAATATTTTCTTTTCAGGTTTGACTTAGCATATTAGTTGTTAAATTTCAGCTTTTTGTCATAACATGGGCTTTTTTTTTTTTTTTTTTTTTTTTTTTTTTTTAACATCATTTTTTTTTTTTGGTTTGATTTTATTTTGACAATATCCTGCAAGCCAACAAAATTGTAGTTTGGACATCAAAACTTTTTCCACTTGCGGCTTTTTTGAAATATTTTCTTTTCAGATTAGACTTAGCATATAATTAGTTATTAATTTTAATCTTTTTGTTACATTTTAACATTTTTTAGTATTTTATTTTGACAATATCCTGCACGGAACATTCCACAAATCTGGACTTTAAAAAAAAAAAAAAAAATTTTTTATATTTTTTTACATTTTTTTATTTTTTTTTGGGGTATGATTTTATTTTGACAATATCCTGCCAGCCAACCAAATTGTAGTTTGAACATCAAAACTTTTTCCACTTGCGGCTTTTTTTCAATATTTTCTTTTCAGATTAGACTTAGCATATTATTAGTTTTAAAATTTCAGCTTTTTGTAATTTTTTTTTGGTACATTTGAACTTTTTTTGGTATTTTATTTTGACAATATCCTGCAGGCCAACAAAATTGTAGTTTGGACAGCAACTTTTTCCACTTGGGGTCATTTTGAAATATTTTCTTTTCAGGTTTGACTTAGCGTATTATTAGTTATTAAATTTCAGCTTTTTGTCATAAGATTTTTTTTTTTTTTACATAATTTTTTTTTTTTTTGGTATGATTTTATTTTGACAATATCCTGCGAGCCAACAAAATTGTAGTTTGAACATCAAAACTTTTTCCACTTGCGGCTTTTTTTCAATATTTTCTTTTCAGATTAGACTTAGCATATTATTAGTTTTAAAATTTCAGCTTTTTGTAATTTTTTTTTGGTACATTTGAACTTTTTTTGGTATTTTATTTTGACAATATCCTGCAGGCCAACAAAATTGTAGTTTGGACAGAAACTTTTTCCACTGGGGGCTATTTTGAAATATTTTCTTTTCAGATTAGATTTAGCATATTATTAGTTTTAAAATTTCAGCTTTTTGTCATTTTTTTTTGGTACATTTGAACTTTTTTTGGTATTTTATTTTGACAATATCCTGCAGGCCAACAAAATTGTAGTTTGGACAGAAACTTTTTCCACTGGGGGCTATTTTGAAATATTTTCTTTTCAGGTTTGACTTAGTTATTAAATTATTAAATTTCAGCTTTTTGTCATAACATTGCCTTTTTTTTTCTTTTTTTTTTTTGGTATGATTTTATTTTGACAATATCCTGCGAGCCAACAAAATTGTAGTTTGGACATCAAAACTTTTTCCACTTGCGGCTTTTTTTCAATATTTTCTTTTCAGATTAGATTTAGCATATTATTAGTTATTCAATTTCAGCTTTTTTGTCATTTGTTTTGGTACATTTGAACTTTTTTTGGGTATTTTATTTTGACAATATCCTGCGAGCCAACAAAATTGTAGTTTGGACATCAAAACTTTTTCCACTTGTGGCTTTTTTGAAATATTTTCTTTTCAGATTAGACTTAGCATATTATTAGTTATTACATTTCAGCTTTTTTGTCATTTGTTTTGGGACATTTTAGCTTTTTTGGGGGTATTTTATTTTGACAATATCCTGCAGGCCAACAAAATTGTAGTTTGTACAGCAACTCTTTCCACTGGGGGCTATTTTAAAATATTTTCTTTTCAGTTGTGACTAAGAGTATTATTAGTTATTAAATTTCAGCATTTGTCTGCCTTTTTTTTGGTATGATTTTATTTTGACAATATCCTGCGGGCCAATAAAATTGTAGCTGCGTGCTGCAAATGTCCCCAGGGCCACATTTTGGACCCGCCCTGCTAACCCCAACACTTGTCATACTTCATACATTTTTGTTGTTGCAATTAGTCGCTCTCTAATCACAGCCTCTTCAAAGTTTGCATGAAGAAGATTCTTTTTGACTTTGTTGCTGCAACTTTTGTCATTTTTCTGCAGAAGAACACAAACATGAGCCTGACGTTTGCATTTGAAATGTTTGCACAGTGCAATGCTGCTCCATAAACATCCTTGTTTATTAAGTAACCTTTATTACCTCAGGACGGTGCTCAAGTCTTAGGATGGGACTTTTTACTATTGTATGTTTTATATTGTGCTCAGCACTTTCTAAAGCTGCAGGTTAGTGTGCCAATAAAATGATACTTTGTGAGATGAGGTCAATAAATAAGAATTACAATCACTTTCTCTCTTTTTCTCCACAATATTTACATCTATTTGTGTGAAATGTGCGATACAACACGACAGTCTGGATAAGGCAATTCCTGGAGGAATTGCGTGTGAATGCTGCAATGCTGACAGAATGTAGTATGGATGTAAGAATATTTTGAATTTCCAGGAAAAACGGAATTTGGTTTGGAACCTGGGAAAGTGTTAGTTTGAAAGTCCAGGATGAGTGGAATGTGTTGATGTTGGAATGGTTCGAATAGGTTGAAAAATGTGGGAGTTGTGCAACTTGGAAAAATGTCCCATTCACTTCAATGGGCACTTCCTGGAAATTTGGGAATTTTGGGAAAAGTGGGATTTTATTGGAAATGATTAAGAGCATGAATGTCCTGAATTGGTTGTTGTTGGAATTGTTTGAATCGGTCAAGAAAGGTGGAAGTAGTAACAGTTTTTAATTGAAAAATGGTATTATGGAATTTCAGGGAAAACCGGGAATTTTTCAAGTTCTTAAACTGACTTGTTTTTTTTTTGTCCCGACGAAGAGGAATGTGTTGACGGTGGAACGGTTGAACTGGGATGACAAATATGAAGGAAGTCATCACACTAAAAAAGGTTGGAAATAAAGTTAGGAAAAAAAATGGAATTCCTGGAAATTTGCTGAATGTGGAAAAATGGTTGTTTACATTTTCCAGGATGAATTGAAGGTGGAATGCTTTGAATCGGTTAAAAAATGTGGGAATTGTGGAACTTTGAAAAATGGATCATTCATTTTGAATGGGGAAAATGTAGCTAAAAACTGGGAATTCTTGGAAATCCGGGAATTTTTTTTATTTTATTGTTGGAGTAGAGCGCACAATTCCTGAAGAGGCTGAATATTTTGACGTTTGAACGGTTCGAATCAGATGAAAAATGTGGGAGTTGTGGAACTTAGAAAAATGTCCCATTCATTTCAATGGGAACTTCCTGGAAATTTGGGAATTTTGGGAAAAGTGGGATTTTATTAGAAATGATTAAGAGCATGAATGTCCTGAATTGATTGGTGTTGGAATTGTTTGAATCGGTCAAGAAAGGTGGAAGTAGTAACAGTTTTTAATTGAAAAATTGTATTATGGAATTTCAGGGAAAACCGGGAATTTTTCAAGTTCTTAAACTAACTTTTTTTTTTTTTGTCCCGACGAAGAGGAATGTGTTGACGGTGAAACGGTTGAAATGGGATGAAAAATATGAAAGGAGTCATCACACTAAAAAAAGGTTGGAAATAAGGTTAGGAAAAAAACAGGAATTCCTGGAAATTTGCTGAACGTGGAAAAATGGTTGTTTACATTTTCCAGGATGAATTGAAGTTGGAATGCTTTGAATCGGTTAAAAAATCTGGGAATTGTGGAACTTTGAAAAATGGATCATTCATTTTGAATGGGGAAAATGTAGCTAAAAACTGGGAATTCTTGGAAATCCGGGAATTTTTTTACTTTTATTGTTGAAGTAGAGCGCACAATTCCTGAAGAGGCTGAATATTTTGACGTTTGAACGGTTCGAATCAGATGAAAAATGTGGGAGTTGTGGAACTTAGAAAAATGTCCCATTCATTTCAATGGGAACTTCCTGGAAATTTGGGAATTTTGGGAAAAGTGGGATATTATTGAAAATGATGAAGAGCATGAATGTCCTGAATCGGTTGATGTTGGAATTGGTTGAATCGGTCAAGAAAGGTTGAAGTAGTAACAGTTTTAAATTGAAAAACGGAATTTCGGGGAAAACCGGGAATTTTTCAAGTTCTTAAACCAACTTGGTCTTTTTTTCCCGACGAAGAGGAATGTGTTGACGATGGAACGGTTGAACTGGGATGAAAAATATGAAGGAAGTCATCACACTAAAAAAGGTTGGAAATAAGGTTAGGAAAAAACAGGAATTCCTGGAAATTTGTTAAACGTGGAAAATGGTTGTTTAAATGTTCCAGGATGAGTTGAATGTGTTGAAGGTGGAATGGTTTGAATCGGTTAAAAAATGTGGGAATTGTGGAACTTTGAAAAATGGATCATTCATTTTGAATGGGGAAAATGTAGCGAAAATCTGGGAATTCTTGGAAATCCGGGATTTTTTTTTTGTATTTTTTATTTTTTTTACAATTGTTGAAGTGTAGCACACAATTCCTGAAGAGGCGGAATAATTTGAAGTTGGAATGGTTTGAATCAGATGAAAAATGTGGGAGTTGTTGAACTTAGAAAAATGTTCCATTCATTTCAATGGGAATTTCATGGGAAAAACGGGAATTTTTTTGGAAAATCCTAAAAAATTTGAATGTTCTGAATGAGTTGAAATGGTTGGTGTTGGAAGGAATGTTGAAGTAGTAACATTTTTATTGATAAATGGTATTATGGAATTCCTGGAATTTCAGGAAAACCGTGAATTTTTCCAATTCAAAAAACAACTTAGTTTTTTTGTCCTGATTAAGAGGAATGTTTTGATGGTGGAACGGTTGAAGTGGGTTGAAAAATGGGGGAGGAGTAGCCAACAGAAAAAAGGGTGGGAATAGGGTTTGAAAAAACGGGAATTCTGGGAATTCCTGGAATTTTTTGGAACTTGGAAAAATTATAGTTTGAATTTCCAGGATGAGTTGAAGGTAGAATGGTTTGAATCGGTTGAAAAATGTGGAAATGGTGGAAGTTTGAAAAATGGCCAATTCATTTTGAATGGGAAAAATGTCCCGTAAAACCTGGAATTCTGGGAAATCTGGGAGTTTTTGGAATTTGTCAAAGGGAAAGCCCGCAATTCCCGAATAGGCTGAACACTTTGAAGTTGGAACGCTTTGAATCAGGTGAAAAATGTGGGAGTTGTGGAACGTAGAAAAATGTCCCATTCATTTCAATGGGAATTTCATGGGAAAAGCGGGAATTTTTTTTATTTTAAATCCTAAAAAATGTGAATGTTCTGAATGAGTTGAAATTGTTTGTGTTGGAAGTTTTCTAATTGGTGGAGAAATGTTGAAGTAGTAACATTTTTAATTGATAAATGGTATTACGGAATTCCTGGAACTTCGGGAAAACCGGGAATTTTTCCAGTTCAAAAAACAACTTAGTTTTTTTGTCCTGGTTAAGAGGAATGTTTTGACGGTGGAACGGTTGAAGTTGGTTGAAAATTGTGGGAAGAGTAGTTGACAGGAAAAAAGGGTGGAAATAGGGTTTGAAAAAAACGGGAATTTTGGGAAAAGTGGGATTTTATTAGAAATGATTAAGAGCATGAATATCCTGAATTGATTGGTGTTGGAATTGTTTGAATCGGTCAAGAAAGGTGGAAGTAGTAACAGTTTTTAATTGAAAAATGGTATTATGGAATTTCAGGGAAAACCGGGAATTTTTCAAGTTCTTAAACTAACTTTTTTTTTTTTTTGTCCCGACGAAGAGGAATGTGTTGACGGTGAAACGGTTGAAATGGGATGAAAAATATGAAAGGAGTCATCACACTAAAAAAAGGTTGGAAATAAGGTTAGGAAAAAAACAGGAATTCCTGGAAATTTGCTGAACGTGGAAAAATGGTTGTTTACATTTTCCAGGATGAATTGAAGTTGGAATGCTTTGAATCGGTTAAAAAATGTGGGAATTGTGGAACTTTGAAAAATGGATCATTCATTTTGAATGGGGAAAATGTAGCTAAAAACTGGGAATTCTTGGAAATCCGGGAATTTTTTTACTTTTATTGTTGAAGTAGAGCGCACAATTCCTGAAGAGGCTGAATATTTTGACGTTTGAACGGTTCGAATCAGATGAAAAATGTGGGAGTTGTGGAACTTAGAAAAATGTCCCATTCATTTCAATGGGAACTTCCTGGAAATTTGGGAATTTTGGGAAAAGTGGGATATTATTGAAAATGATGAAGAGCATGAATGTCCTGAATCGGTTGATGTTGGAATTCTTTGAATCGGTCAAGAAAGGTTGAAGTAGTAACAGTTTTAAATTGAAAAACGGAATTTCGGGGAAAACCGGGAATTTTTCAAGTTCTTAAACCAACTTGGTCTTTTTTTCCCGACGAAGAGGAATGTGTTGACGGTTGAACTGGGATGAAAAATATGAAGGAAGTCATCACACTAAAAAAGGTTGGAAATAAGGTTAGGAAAAAACAGGAATTCCTGGAAATTTGTTAAACGTGGAAAATGGTTGTTTAAATGTTCCAGGATGAGTTGAATGTGTTGAAGGTGGAATGGTTTGAATCGGTTAAAAAATGTGGGAATTGTGGAACTTTGAAAAATGGATCATTCATTTTGAATGGGGAAAATGTAGCGAAAATCTGGGAATTCTTGGAAATCCGGGATTTTTTTTTTGTATTTTTAATTTTTTTACAATTGTTGAAGTGTAGCACACAATTCCTGAAGAGGCGGAATAATTTGAAGTTGGAATGGTTTGAATCAGATGAAAAATGTGGGAGTTGTTGAACTTAGAAAAATGTTCCATTCATTTCAATGGGAATTTCATGGGAAAAACGGGAATTTTTTTGGAAAATCCTAAAAAATTTGAATGTTCTGAATGAGTTGAAATGGTTGGTGTTGGAAGGAATGTTGAAGTAGTAAAATTTTTATTGATAAATGGTATTATGGAATTCCTGGAATTTCAGGAAAACCGTGAATTTTTCCAATTCAAAAAACAACTTAGTTTTTTTGTCCTGATTAAGAGGAATGTTTTGACGGTGGAACCGTTGAAGTGGGTTGAAAAATGGGGGAGGAGTAGCCAACAGAAAAAAGGGTGGGAATAGGGTTTGAAAAAACGGGAATTCTGGGAATTCCTGGAATTTTTTGGAACTTGGAAAAATTATAGTTTGAATTTCCAGGATGAGTTGAAGGTAGAATGGTTTGAATCGGTTGAAAAATGTGGAAATGGTGGAAGTTTGAAAAATGGCCAATTCATTTTGAATGGGAAAAATGTCCCGTAAAACCTGGAATTCTGGGAAATCTGGGAGTTTTTGGAATTTGTCAAAGGGAAAGCCCACAATTCCCGAATAGGCTGAACACTTTGAAGTTGGAACGCTTTGAATCAGGTGAAAAATGTGGGAGTTGTGGAACGTAGAAAAATGTCCCATTCATTTCAATGGGAATTTCATGGAAAAATCGGGAAAAGCGGGAATTTTTTTTTTTTTTTTAATCCTAAAAAATGTGAATGTTCTGAATGAGTTGAAATTGTTTGTGTTGGAAGTTTTCTAATTGGTGGAGAAATGTTGAAGTAGTAACATTTTTAATTGATAAATGGTATTACAGAATTCCTGGAACTTCGGGAAAACCGGGAATTTTTCCAGTTCAAAAAACAACTTTGTTTTTTTGTCCTGATTAAGAGGAATGTTTTGATGGTTGAAGTGGGATGAAAAATGTGGGAGGAGAAGTCGACAGAAAAAAGGGTGGAAATAGGGTTTGAAAAAATGGGAATTCCTGGAAATGTTTTGAATTTGGAAAAATTATAGTTTGGTTTTCCAGGATGAGTTGAGGTGGAATGGTTTGAATCGGTTGAAAAATGTGCAAATGGTGGAAATTTGAAAAATGGCCAATTCATTTTGAAAGGGAAAAATGTCCCGTAAAACCTGGAATTCTGGGAAATCTGGGAGTTTTTGGAATTTGTCAAAGGGAAAGCCCGCAATTCCCGAATAGGCTGAACACTTTGAAGTTGGAACGCTTTGAATCAGGTGAAAAATGTGGGAGTTGTGGAACGTAGAAAAATGTCCCATTCATTTCAATGGGAATTTCATGGGAAAAGCGGGAATTTTTTTAATTTTAAATCCTAAAAAATGTGAATGTTCTGAATGAGTTGAAATTGTTTGTGTTGGAAGTTTTCTAATTGGTGGAGAAATGTTGAAGTAGTACCATTTTTAATTGATAAATGGTATTACGGAATTCCTGGAACTTCGGGAAAACCGGGAATTTTTCCAGTTCAAAAAACAACTTTGTTTTTTTGTCCTGATTAAGAGGAATGTTTTGACGGTTGAAGTTGGTTGAAAATTGTGGGAAGAGTAGTTGACAGGAAAAAAGGGTGGAAATAGGGTTTGAAAAAACGGGAATTTTGGGAATTCCTGGAATTTTTTTGAACTTGGAAAAATTATAGTTTGAATTTCCAGGATGAGTTGAGGTGGAATCGGTTGAAAAATGTGCAAATGGTGGAAATTTGAAAAATGGCCAATTCATTTTGAATGGGAAAAATGTCCCGTAAAACCTGGAATTCTGGGAAATCTGGGAGTTTTTGGAATTTGTCAAAGGGAAAACCCGCAATTCCCGAATAGGCTGAACACTTTGAAGTTGGAACGCTTTGAATCAGGTGAAAAATGTGGGCGTTGTGGAACGTAGAAAAATGTCCCATTCATTTCAATGGGAATTTCATGGAAAAATCGGGAAAAGCGGGAATTTTTTTTTTTTTTTAAATCCTAAAAAATGTGAATGTTCTGAATGAGTTGAAATTGTTTGTGTTGGAAGTTTTCTAATTGGTGGAGAAATGTTGAAGTAGTAACATTTTTAATTGATAAATGGTATTACGGAATTCCTGGAACTTCGGGAAAACCGGGAATTTTTCCAGTTCAAAAAACAACTTTGTTTTTTTGTCCTGATTAAGAGGAATGTTTTGACGGTTGAAGTTGGTTGAAAATTGTGGGAAGAGTAGTTGACAGGAAAAAAGGGTGGAAATAGGGTTTGAAAAAACGGGAATTTTGGGAATTCCTGGAATTTTTTTTAACTTGGAAAAATTATAGTTTGAATTTCCAGGATGAGTTGAGGTGGAATCGGTTGAAAAATGTGCAAATGGTGGAAATTTGAAAAATGGCCAATTCATTTTGAATGGGAAAAATGTCCCGTAAAACCTGGAATTTTGGGAAATCTGAGAGTTTTTGGAATTTGTCAAAGGGAAAGCCCGCAATTCCCGAATAGGCTGAACACTTTGAAGTTGGAACGCTTTGAATCAGGTGAAAAATGTGGGAGTTGTGGAACGTAGAAAAATGTCCCATTCATTTCAATGGGAATTTCATGGAAAAATTGGGAAAAGCGGGAATTTTTTTTTTTTTTTTTTAATCCTAAAAAATGTGAATGTTCTGAATGAGTTGAAATTGTTTGTGTTGGAAGTTTTCTAATTGGTGGAGAAATGTTGAAGTAGTAACATTTTTAATTGATAAATGGTATTACGGAATTCCTGGAACTTCGGGAAAACCGGGAATTTTTCCAGTTCAAAAAACAACTTTGTTTTTTTGTCCTGATTAAGAGGAATGTTTTGACGGTAGAACGGTTGAAGTTGGTTGAAAATTGTGGGAAGAGTAGTTGACAGGAAAAAAGGGTGGAAATAGGGTTTGAAAAAACGGGAATTTTGGGAATTCCTGGAATTTTTTTGAACTTGGAAAAATTATAGTTTGAATTTCCAGGATGAGTTGAGGTGGAATCGGTTGAAAAATGTGCAAATGGTGGAAATTTGAAAAATGGCCAATTCATTTTGAATGGGAAAAATGTCCCGTAAAACCTGGAATTCTGGGAAATCTGGGAGTTTTTGGAATTTGTCAAAGGGAAAGCCCGCAATTCCCGAATAGGCTGAACACTTTGAAGTTGGAACGCTTTGAATCAGGTGGAAAATGTGGGAGTTGTGGAACGTAGAAAAATGTCCCATTCATTTCAATGGGAATTTCATGGGAAAAGCGGGAATTTTTTTAATTTTAAATCCTAAAAAATGTGAATGTTCTGAATGAGTTGAAATTTTTTGTGTTGGAAGTTTTCTAATTGGTGGAGAAATGTTGAAATAGTAACATTTTTAATTAATAAATGGTATTACGGAATTCCTGGAACTTCGGGAAAACCGGGAATTTTTCCAGTTCAAAAAACAACTTTGTTTTTTTGTCCTGATTAAGAGGAATGTTTTTACAGTAGAACGGTTGAAGTTGGTTGAAAATTGTGGGAAGAGTAGTTGACAGGAAAAAAGGGTGGAAATAGGGTTTGAAAAAACGGGAATTCTGGGAATTCCTGGAATTTTTTTGAACTTGGAAAAATTATAGTTTGAATTTCCAGGATGAGTTGAGGTGGAATCGGTTGAAAAATGTGCAAATGGTGGAAATTTGAAAAATGGCCAATTCATTTTGAAAGGGAAAAATGTCCCGTAAAACCTGGAATTCTGGGAAATCTGGGAGTTTTTGGAATTTGTCAAAGGGAAAGCCCGCAATTCCCGAATAGGCTGAACACTTTGAAGTTGGAACGCTTTGAATCAGGTGAAAAATGTCCCATTCATTTCAATGGGAATTTCATGGAAAAAGCGGGAATTTTTTTTTTTTTTTAATCCTAAAAAATGTGAATGTTCTGAATGAGTTGAAATTGTTTGTGTTGGAAGTTTTCTAATTGGTGGAGAAATGTTGAAGTAGTAACATTTTTAATTGATAAATGGTATTACGGAATTCCTGGAACTTCGGGAAAACCGGGAATTTTTCCAGTTCAAAAAAACAACTTTGTTTTTTTGTCCTGATTAAGAGGAATGTTTTGACGGTTGAAGTTGGTTGAAAATTGTGGGAACAGTAGTTGACAGGAAAAAAGGGTGGAAATAGGGTTTGAAAAAAACAGGAATTCCTGGAATTTTTTTGAACTTGGAAAAATTATAGTTTGAATTTCCAGGATGAGTTGAGGTGGAATCGGTTTAAAAATGTGCAAATGGTGGAAATTTGAAAAATGTCCTGTAAAACCTGGAAATCTGGGAGTTTTTGGAATTTGTCAAAGAGAAAGCCCGCAATTCCCGAATAGGCTGAACACTTTGAAGTTGGAACGCTTTGAATCAGGTGAAAAATGTGGGAGTTGTGGAACGTAGAAAAATGTCCCGTTCATTTCAATGGGAATTTCATGGAAAAATCGGGAAAAGCGGGAATTTTTTTTATTTTAAATCCTAAAAAATGTGAATGTTCTGAATGAGTTGAAATTGTTTATGTTGGAAGTTTTCTAATTGGTGGAGAAATGTTGAAGTAGTAACATTTTTAATTGATAAATGGTATTACGGAATTCCTGGAACTTCGGGAAAACCGGGAATTTTTCCAGTTCAAAAAACAACTTTGTTTTTTTGTCCTGATTAAGAGGAATGTTTTGACGGTTGAAGTGGGATGAAAAATGTGGGAGGAGAAGTCGACAGAAAAAAGGGTGGAAATAGGGTTTGAAAAAAATGGGAATTCCTGGAATTTTTTTTTACTTGGAAAAATTATAGATTGAATTTCCAGGATGAGTGGAATGTGTTGAACGTGGAATGTTTTGAATCGGTTGAAAAATGTGGAAATGGTGGAAGTGAATGGGAAATAATGTCCCGGAAAACCGGGAATTCTGGGAAATGTGGGAATTTTTTGAATTTGTCAAGGGAAAGCCCGCGATTCCCGAATAGGCTGAACACTTTACTTTGAATCTGATGAAAAATGTGGAAGGTAAAGCCAAAATCTGGAGAAGAAGAAGAAGAAGAAGAAGAAGAAGAAGAAGAAGAAGAAGAAGAAGAAGAAGAAGAATAAGAACCATGTGTGTGATTGGTAGCAAACTAGGACGAGTTATTTCCGCAGCAGCCATGTTTTGAGGAGGAAGTATATGTCATCCAACCGGTTAGTGACGTCATCACGTAGGAGCACGTTTTTCTTCGCCGCGCCGTCAACTCACCCGGCGCCGTGATGCATTCACGGCCTGGGAAACAGTCGGAGAGGCCGCCACCCTAACACGCCGTACATGTTTACGTGTCGTAAATCAATCTGTTTATTTTTATTGTCACGTACGTCGGTGCTGTCAAGTGTTTAACGACATTTTGGGCCGCAAATGGAAGCGGAAAGCTCCTAAAATTCATGTGGGATGAACGAGAGCAAGCAGGTGAAATGTAACCAGAAAAAGTTGCAATGTTGACACAAATAACACAAAGCTACCATGCTTTTTTTTTCTCATTTAGTTAAACTGTCATTGCTCAAAAAAAAAAAAAAAGAATCAAAATCAGCGTTGTTATGAATTATTGACATATTTAATATTAAACTTTGAGATATTTTTTAAGGGAAATATTGCACATTTTGTGTGTTTTCCATAAAAAAAAGGGGGAAAAAACAAACCCCAAAGATAATTGATTTAAAAATATAATAATTGACGGATAAATCTCATGTTGATCTACAGATTTGAGGTGCGAAAGAAAAAATTTATTTATTTTAATACTTTTGGATCCTCAATCATTTTTGTGGATTTTTTTGTTTTAATCTGTCACTGCTCAAAAAATAATAATGAATCAAAATCAGCGTTAGGAATTATTGACATATATTTAAGGCTCCAATGACTTCACGTCAAATATTACACTTTGAAATATTTTTTGAGGACACTATTGTATACTTTTTTTGTGTTTGCCATAAAAAACAGTTTTTTTTAATATAAGATATAGCGTAAATTATAGAAACAAAAAAATTAACATTTATAACAGATGGATCCGAAGTTGATATAGAGAAACAAGCGTTACATTTTTTTTATTAAATATAAAAATTATAGTATACATATATATATATATATATATATATATATATATATATATATATATATATATATATATATATATATATATATATATATATATATAAATCTCCATTAAATGTAACTAGGCTACAAGTTACTCTGCATAAATGTAACTAAGCTACAAGTTACTCTCCATGAAATGTAACTAAGCTACGAGTTACTCTCCATGAAATGTAACTAAACCAGAAGTTACTCTCCATTAAATGTAGCTAAGCTACACGTTACTCTCCATTAAATGTAACTAAGCTACAAGTTACTCTCCATTAAATGTAACTAGGCTACAAGTTACTCTCCATTAAATGTAACTCAGATACAATTTACTCTCCATTAAATCAAATTGAGCTACAAGTTACTCTCCATTAAATGTAGCTAAGCTAATGTAACTAAGCTACAACTTCGGTCCAAGTTACTCTCCATTAAATGTAACTAAGCTACACATTACTCTCCATTAAATGTAACTGAGCTACACATTACTCTCCATTAAATTAAACTAAGATACAATTTACTCTCCATTAAATTAAATTAAGCTACAAGTTACTCTCCATTAAATGTAACAAAGCTACAAGTTATTCTCCATTAAATGTAGCTAAACAAGTTACTCTCCTTTAAATGTAACTAAGCTACAAGTTCCTCTCCATTTAATCTAGCTAAACAAGTTACTCTCCATTAAATGTAACAAAGCCACAAGTTACTCTCCATTAAATCTAGCTAAACAAATTACTCTCCTTTAAATGTAACTAAGCTACAAGTTACTCTCCATTAAATGTAACTAAGCTACAAGTTACTCTCCAGTAAATCAAATTGAGCTACAAGGTACTCTCCATTAAATGTAGCTAAGCTAATGTAACTAAGCTACAACTTCGGTCCAAGTTACTCTCCATTAAATGTAACTAAGCTACACATTACTCTCCATTAAATGAAACTAAGATACAATTTACTCTCCATTAAATTAAATTTAGCTACAAGTTACTCTCCATTAAATGTAACTAAGCCACAAGTTACTCTCCATTAAATGTAGCTAAACAAATTACTCTCCTTTAAATGTAACTAAGCTACAAGTTACTCTCCATTAAATGTAACTGGGCTACAAGTTACTCTCCAGTAAATCAAATTGAGCTACAAGGTAATCTCCATTAAATGTAGCTAAGCTAATGTAACTAAGCTACAACTATGGTCCAAGTTACTCTCCATTAAATGTAACTAAGCTACAAGTTCCTCTCCATTAAATCTAGCTAAACAAATTACTCTCCATTAAATGTAACTAGGCTATAAGTTACTCTCCAGTAAATCAAATTGAGCTACAAGGTACTCTCCATTAAATGTAGCTAAGCTAATGTAACTAAGCTACAACTTCGGTCCAAGTTACTCTCCATTAAATGTAACTAAGCTACACATTACTCTCCATTAAATGAAACTAAGATACAATTTACTCTCCATTAAATTAAATTAAGCTACAAGTTACTCTCCATTAAATGTAACTAAGCCACAAGTTACTCTCCATTAAATGTAGCTAAACAAGTTACTCTCCATTAAATGTAGCTAAACAAATTACTCTCCTTTAAATGTAACTAAGCTACAAGTTACTCTCCATTAAATGTAACTGGGCTACAAGTTACTCTCCAGTAAATCAAATTGAGCTACAAGGTAGTCTCCATTAAATGTAGCTAAGCTAATGTAACTAAGCTACAACTTCGGTCCAAGTTACTCTCCATTAAATGTAACTAAGCTACAAGTTCCTCTCCATTAAATCTAGCTAAACAAATTACTCTCCATTAAATGTAGCTAAACAAATTACTCTCCTTTAAATGTAACTAAGCTACAAGTTAGTCTCCATTAAATGTAACTAGGCTACAAGTTACTCTCCAGTAAATGTAACTAGGCTATAAGTTACTCTCCAGTAAATCAAATTGAGCTACAAGGTACTCTCCATTAAATGTAGCTAAGCTAATGTAGCTAAGCTACAACTTCGGTCCAAGTTACTCTCCATTAAATGTAACTAAGCTACACATTACTCTCCATTAAATTAAACTAAGCTACAAGTTGCTCTCCATTAAATGTAACAAAGCCACAAATTACTCTCCATTAAATGTAGCTAAACAAATTACTCTCCTTTAAATGTAACTAAGCTACAAGTTACTCTCCATTAAATGTAACTAAGCTACAAGTTACTCACCACTAAATGTAACTAGGCTACAAGTTACTCTCCAGTAAATCAAATTGAGCTACAAGGTACTCTCCATTAAATGTAGCTAAGCTAATGTAACTAAGCTACAACTTTGGTCCAAGTTACTCTCCATTAAATGTAACTAAGCTACAAGTTCCTCTCCATTAAATCTAGCTAAACAAATTACTCTCCATTAAATGTAGTTAAACAAATTACTCTCCTTTAAATGTAACTAAGCTACAAGTTAGTCTCCATTAAATGTAACTAGGCTACAAGTTACTCTCCAGTAAATGTAACTAGGCTACAAGTTACTCTCCAGTAAATGTAACTAGGCTATAAGTTACTCTCCAGTAAATCAAATTGAGCTACAAGGTACTCTCCATTAAATGTAGCTAAGCTAATGTAACTAAGCTACAACTTCGGTCCAAGTTACTCTCCATTAAATGTAACTAAGCTACAAGTTCCTCTCCATTAAATCTAGCTAAACAAATTACTCTCCATTAAATGTAGCTAAACAAATTACTCTCCTTTAAATGTAACTAAGCTACAAGTTAGTCTCCATTAAATGTAACTAGGCTACAAGTTACTCTCCAGTAAATGTAACTAGGCTATAAGTTACTCTCCAGTAAATCAAATTGAGCTACAAGGTACTCTCCATTAAATGTAGCTAAGCTAATGTAGCTAAGCTACAACTTCGGTCCAAGTTACTCTCCATTAAATGTAACTAAGCTACACATTACTCTCCATTAAATTAAACTAAGCTACAAGTTGCTCTCCATTAAATGTAACAAAGCCACAAATTACTCTCCATTAAATGTAGCTAAACAAATTACTCTCCTTTAAATGTAACTAAGCTACAAGTTAGTCTCCATTAAATGTAACTAAGCTACAAGTTACTCACCACTAAATGTAACTAGGCTACAAGTTACTCTCCAGTAAATCAAATTGAGCTACAAGGTACTCTCCATTAAATGTAGCTAAGCTAATGTAACTAAGCTACAACTTTGGTCCAAGTTACTCTCCATTAAATGTAACTAAGCTACAAGTTCCTCTCCATTAAATCTAGCTAAACAAATTACTCTCCATTAAATGTAGTTAAACAAATTACTCTCCTTTAAATGTAACTAAGCTACAAGTTAGTCTCCATTAAATGTAACTAGGCTACAAGTTACTCTCCAGTAAATGTAACTAGGCTACAAGTTACTCTCCAGTAAATGTAACTAGGCTATAAGTTACTCTCCAGTAAATCAAATTGAGCTACAAGGTAGTCTCCATTAAATGTAGCTAAGCTATTGTAACTAAGCTACAACTTCGGTCCAAGGTACTCTCCATTAAATTAAATTAAGCTACAAGTTACTCTCCATTAAATGAAACTAAGATACAATTTACTCTCCATTAAATTAAATTAAGCTACAAGTTACTCTCCATTAAATGTAACTAAGGCACAAGTTACTCTCCATTAAATGAAACTAAGATAACATTTACTCTCCATTAAATTAAATTAAGCTACAAGTTACTCTCCATTAAATGTAACAAAGCCACAAGTTACTCTCCATTAAATGTAGCTAAACAAGTTACTCTCCATTAAATAATTCGGTTGTTTTGACAAAAATAGTCATCTTTTTTATTTTTTTATTTTAGTCGTTCGGGTTGCTCTTGAAGGCTCGTTTAGTAGTTTCCGAGGCGACCCTGAACGCACCAAGCACCCTCACACCCACACACACACACCCTCCCTCCCCACCTGAAGCTCCGCTATCTTTAGCAGCAACGTCGCGGAGGATTACCGGATAAACTCACCGAACCAACCCCACCACGGCGACACGACACCCACAAAGGATGGGGGAATGACAACACAATCCCGGCTTCTCGACAAGACCCCCGCCGCCGCTGCTGCCGCCGCCCACCGCCACCACCTCCACCACCACCACGGACGATGCCGCCGCTCTCCAGCCCGCGGAGCGAACGTCATCGCCGGGCCTCGGCGCTGCTCCTGGCCGCGGTCGTGCTCTGTGTCGTCCGCGCCACCGCTAGCCTTCCAGGTAAGACGACACCCCCCACCAGAGCGACTACGTTCATTATTCACTATTTTCTTCCATTTTGTTTTTAATTTTTTAAATGAAACGAGGCGACGACGTGCGTCATCATCGTTAAATGGCCAAGCACCTGTCAGACAGCGAGCAGGGCGTAAAATGGAGCCTTTCGAATCACAAACAAATCGCACTTTTAGTGAGAAAAGCAACAATTTTTTATTTTGTTTTATTTTTTTGTAGCAGCTAGTGAGGTTTAAAATATATCGTCTCTCTTTGTGCTTGCAGCGTCGCACATGTTTTAAAGTTACACAACAACAATTAGCCGGGAAAAGAACTGCACGACCATAAAGTATACATGTGAAGGTGACGCATGTGTGGCCAACATGGCGACCTATTCATGTGATGATGGAAAACACTTTGCGTTTCGGAGATAATCCCCGCCTAAAATGGTGAGAAGCAACATCTGGTTAGTCCCACGTAATCTCCAACCATCCCCGATGTGAAGGGGTTCGTATCCATGGCAACACGAGCACATCCACGCCTATATCTTATACGCGCCAGCTCATTGTTTGTTCGTCTTTCCTGTCAAGGAAGTTGTTTGTATTTTGCAACACTTACAAGTAGCAATTATCTATTCCAGGGTCGAACTGTCCTCAACTCTGCTCTTTTTGGGGATCTACTGCCAAAAAAAAACCAACCAAAAAGAACAAACAGGCGTGTCAAAGATCCTCTATCTGACAGGAGTGCCTATTGTTTTATAAAAGAACCTAGCGCAAAAAAACAACAACACATGAATCAAAGAGCGCACTGCTATTTTTAAGAAAAGACTACAAAAAGACAAGTCAAAGATTGTCTATATGAAAGGAGTTCTTTGCTGTCTTTTAGGATCCACTACCAAACGATCTGTCACATAGAGGATCTTTGACCTAAGTGCTTTTGCTATTTGTGAGGATCGACTACAAAAAGACAAGTCAAAGATTGTCTATATAACAGGAGTGCTTTGCTATTTTTTTTAAGGATCCAATACCAGACGATAAGTCAAAGATCCTCTATGTGACAGAAGTTATTTTGCTATTTTTGAGGATCGACTACAAAAAGACACGTCAAAGATCCTCTGTGTGACAGGAGCACACTGTTATTTTTAAGGATTGACTACAAAAAGTACACTACAAAAAAACTATCTTAATATAGCAAAGCTCTATTGTTTTTTTAAGACCTACAGCAAATAAACACAAGTCAAAGATCCTCTATCTGACAGGAGTGCACTATTGTTTTTAAAGAAGCTACCGCAAAAAAAAGCAACACACTAATCAAAGATCCTCTATGGAACAGGAGCGCACTGCTATTTTTAAAGATTGAATACAAAAAGACAAGTCAAAGATTGTCTATATGACATGAGTGCTTTGCTATTTTTGAGGATCGACTACAAAAAGACAAGTCAAAGATCCTCTATATGACAGGAGCGCACTGCAATTTTAAGGATTGACTACAAAAAGACAAGTCAAAGATTGTCTATATGACATGAGTGCTTTGCTATTTTTGAGGATCGACTACAAAAAGACAAGTCAAAGATCCTCTATATGACAGGAGCGCACTGCAATTTTAAGGATTGACTACAAAAAGACAAGTCAAAGATTGTCTATCTGACAGGAGTGCTTTGTTATTTTTGAGGATCGACTACAAAAAGACAAGTCAAAGATCCTCTGTGTGACAGGAGCGCACTGTTATTTTTAAGGGTTGACTACAAAAAGACAAGTCAAAGATTGTCTATGTGACAGGAGTGCTTTGCTATTTTTGAGGATGGACTACAAAAAGACAAGTCAAAGCTTCCTCGATATGACAGAAGTGCGCTATTGTTTTCAAAAGAACCTACCGCAAAAAACAACAACACACTAACCAAAGATTGTCTATGTGACAGGAGCACACTGCTATTTTTAAAGATTGACTACAAAAAGACAAGTCAAAGATTGTCTATATGACAGGAGTGCTTTGTTATTTTTGAGGATCGACTACAAAAAGACAAGTCAAAGACCCTCTGTGTGACAGGAGCGCACTGTTATTTTTAAGGGTTGACTACAAAAAGACAAGTCAAAGATGGTCTATGTGACAGGAGTGCTTTGCTATTTTTGAGGATGGACTACAAAAAGACAAGTCAAAGCTTCCTCGATATGACAGAAGTGCGCTATTGTTTTCAAAAGAACCTACCGCAAAAAACAACAACACACTAACCAAAGATTGTCTATGTAACAGGAGCACACTGCTATTTTTAAAGATTGACTACAAAAAGTCAAGTCAAAGATTGTCTAAATGACAGGAGTGCTTTGCTGGTTTTTTTTTAGGATCCACTACCACAAGATAAGTCAAAGATCCTCTATGTGACAGAAGTGCTTTTGCTCTTTGTGTGGATCAACTACAAAAAGACAAGTCAAAGATCCTCTGTGTGACAGGAGCACACTGTTATTTTTAAGGAATGACTACAAAAAGTACACTACAAAAAAACTACTTTAATGTAGCAACGCTCTACTGTTTTTCTAAGACCTACAGTAAATAAACACCAGTCAAAGATCCTCTATATGACAGAAGTGTGCTATTGTTTTTAAAGAACATACCGCAAAAAACCCCCACTAATCAAAGATCCTCTATGTGACAGGAGCACACTGCTATTTTTAAAGATTGACTACAAAAAGTCAAGTCAAAGATTGTCTATATGACAGGAGTGCTTTGCTATTTTTTAGGATCCACTACCAAAAGATAAGTCAAAGATCCTCTATGTGACAGAAGTTATTTTGCTATTTTTGAGGATCGACTACAAAAATACACGTCAAAGATCCTCTGTGTGACAGGAGCACACTGTTATTTTTAAGGATTGACTACAAAAAGTACACTACAAAAAAACTACCTTAATATAGCAACGCTCTACTGTTTTTTTAAAGACCTACAGCAAATAAACACAAGTCAAAGATCCTCTATATGACAGGAGTGCGCTATTGTTTTTAAAGAACCTACCGCAAAAAAAAACCCCACACTAATCAAAGATCCTCTATGTGACCGGAGCGCACTGCTATTTTTGAGGATTGACTACAAAAAGACAAGTCAAAGATTGTCTATATTACAGGAGTTCTTTGCAATTTTTAAGGATCGACTACAAAAAGTACACTACGAAAAACTACCTTAACATAGCAATGCTCTACTGTTGTTTTTTTTAAGACCTACAGCAAATAAACACAAGTCAAAGATCCTCTATACGACAGGAGTGCGCTATTGTTTTTAAAGAACCTACCGCAAAAAAAAACCCTACACTAATCAAAGATCCTCTATGAGAAAGGAGCACACATCTATTTTTAAAGATTAAATACAAAAAGACAAGTCAAAGATGGTCTATGTGACAGAAGTACTTTTCTATCATTCAGGATGGACTACAAAAAGACAAGTCAAAGGTCCTCGATATGACAGAAGTGCGCTATTGTTTTCAAAAGAACCTACCGCAAAAAAAACAACACACTAATCAAAGATTGTCTATGTGACAGGAGCACACTGCTATTTTTAAAGATTGACTACAAAAAGTCAAGTAAAAGATTGTCTATATGACAGGAGTGCTTTGCTATTTTTTTTTTTAGGATCCAATACCAAAAGATAAGTCAAAGATCCTCTATGTGACAGAAGTTATTTTGCTATTTTTGAGGATCGACTACAAAAATACACGTCAAAGATCCTCTGTGTGACAGGAGCACACTGTTATTTTTAAGGATTGACTACAAAAAGTACTTTACAAAAAAACCTACCTTAATATAGCAAAGCTCTACTGTTTTTTTAAAGACCTACAGCAAATAAACACAAGTCAAAGATCCTCTATTTGACAGGAGTGCCGATTGTTTATAAAGAACCTACCGCAAAAAAAAACAACAACACACCAATCAAAGAGCGCGCTGCTATTTTTAAGATTTGACTACAAAAAGACAAGTCAAAGATTGTCTATATAACAGGAGTGCTTAGCTATTTTTTAGGATCCACTACCAGAAGATAAGTCCAAGATCCTTTATGTGACAGAAGTGCTTTTGCTATTTGTGAGGATCGAGTACAAAAAGACAATTCAAAGATCCTCTGTGTGACAGGAGCGCACTGTTATTTTTAAGGATTTACTACAAAAAGACATGTCAAAGATTGTCTACATGACAGGAGTTCTTTGCTACTTTTAAGGATGGACTACAAAAAGTACACTACGAAAAACTACCTTAACATAGCAATGCTCGACTGTTTTTTTTAAGACCTACAGAAAATAAACACAAGTCAAAGATCCTCTATACGACAGGAGTGCGCTATTGTTTTTAAAGAACCTACTGCAAAAAAAAACACAACACTAATCAAAGATCCGCTATGGTACAGGAGCGCACTGCTATTTTTAAAGAATTGACTACAAAAAGACAAGTCAAAGATTGTCCATATGACAGGAGTTCTTTGCTATTTTTAAGGATCAACTACAAAAAGTACACTACGAAAAACGACCTTAATATAGCAATGCTCTACTGTTTTTTTTTAAGACCTACAGCAAATAAACACAAGTCAAAGATCCTCTGTACGATAGGAGTGCGCTATTGTTTTTAAAGAACCTACTGCAAAAAAAAACCCTACACTAATCAAAGATCTTCTATGTGACAGAAGTGCCTTTGCTATTTTTGAGAATCGACTAAAAAAAGACAAGTCAAAGATTGTTTATGTGACAGAAGTGCTTTTTCTATCATTCAGGATCGACTACAAAAAGACAAGTCAAAGATCCTCAATATGACAGAAGTGCGCTATTGTTTTTAAAGAACCTACCGCAAAAAAAAACCCTACACTAATCAAAGAACCTCTATGGGAAAGGAGCGCACATCTATTTTTAAAGATTAAATACAAAATGACAACTCAAAGATTGTCTATTTGACAGAAGTGCTTTTTCTATCATTCAGGATCGACTACAAAAAGACAAGTCAAAGATCCTCGATATGACAGAAGTGCGCTATTGTTTTAAAAGAACCTACCGCAAAAAAATAACACACTAATCAAAGATTGTCTATGTGACAGGAGCACACTGCTATTTTTAAAGATTGACTACAAAAAGACATGTCAAAGATTGTCTACATGACAGGAGTTCTTTGATATTTTTAAGGATCGACTATAAAAAGTACACTACAAAAAAAACTACCTTAACATAGCAACGCTCCACTGTTTTTTTTTAAGACCTATAGCAAATAAACACAAGTTCAAGATCCTCTATCTGACAGGAGTGTGCTATTGTTTATTTTTAAAGAAACTACCACAACAAACCCCACACTAATCAAAGATCCTCTGTGACAGGAGCGCACTGCTATTTTTAAGGTTTGAATACAAAAAGACAAGTCAAAGATTGTCTATATGATAGGAGTGCTTAGCTATTTTTAAGGATGTACTACAAAAAGTACACTACAAAAAGACTACCTTAATGTAGCTACGCTCTACTGTTTTTTTAAGACCTACAGTAAATAAACACAAGTCAAAGATCCTCTATCTGGCAGGAGTGCGCTATTGTTTTTAAAGAAGCTACTGCAAAAAAAAGCAACACACTAATCAAAGATCCTCTATGGAACAGGAGCGCACTGCTATTTTTAAAGATTGAATACAAAAAGACAAGTCAAAGATTGTCTATATGACATAAATGCTTTGCTATTTTTGAGGATCGACTACAAAAAGACAAGTCAAAGATCCTCTATATGACAGGAGCGCACTGCTATTTTGAAGGATTGACTACAAAAAGACAAGTCAAAGATTGTCTATATGACAGGAGTGCTTTGTTATTTTTGAGGATCGACTATAAAAAGACAAGTCAAAGATCCTTTACGTGACAGGAGTGCACTGTTATTTTTAAGTATTGACTACAAAAAGTACACTACAAAAAACTACTTTAATATAGCAACGCTTTACTGTTTTTTTTTTTTTAAGACCTACAGCAAATAAACACAAGTCAAAGATCCTCTATCTGACTGCAGTGCGCTATTGTTTTTAAAGAACCTACCGCAAAAAAAACCCACACTAATCAAAGATCATCTATGTGACAGGAGCGCACTGCTATTTTTAGGGATTAACTACAAAAAGACAAGTCAAAGATTGTCTATAGGACAGGAGTTCTTTGTTATTTTTGAGGCTCGACTACAAAAGGACAAGTTAAAGATCCTCCATATGACAGAAGTGCTTTGCTATTTTTAAGGATTGACTACAAAAATACAACTCAAAGATTGTCTACATGACAGAAGTGCTTTGCTATTTTTAAGGCTTGACTACAAAAGAACAAGTGAAAGATTGTCTAAACGACAGAAGTGCTTTGCTATTTTTTAAGGATGGATTACAAAACGACAAGTCAAAGATCCTCTATATGACAGCGGTGCTCTGCTATTTTTAAGGATCAACTACAAAAAGCACACTACAAAAATTACTTTATTATAGCGACACTCTACTGTTTTTTTTAAGACCAACAGCAAATAAACACAAGTCAAAGATCCTCTATATGACAGGAGCATTATGCTGTTTTTAAAGACCCGCTCCTAAACAAAGATCGTCTATTTGCCAGAAGCATTCATGGAGAGCATAGAGCAAAAATGCTTGTCAAAGATCCTCTCTATGACAGAATGTTGCTACTGTTTTAAAGAACCTACCCCAAAAATGTTGGCCAAAGATCCTCTGTATGAAGAGAGCACTCTGCTATTTTTCAAAACGTATCGCAAAAATGTTGGTCAAAGATCTGCTGTTTCTGAGGATCAACTACAAAAAGACAGGCCAAAGATCTTCTCTGTGACAGAAGCATTCCTAAGGACCTACAGCTAATAAACACAAATCAAAGATCCTCTATATGACAGGAACATCCTTCTGTTTTTAAGGACCTACCTTGGAACACTAGTCAAAGATTTTCTATTTTTCAGAAGCATTCATAAAGAACTTAGAGCAAAAAGGCTTGTCAAAGATCCTCTCTCTAAAATGAGTGTGCAATTGTTTTTTTAAAGAACCTACCGCAAACAAACACTAATCAAAGGTCCTCTAAATGACAGGAGTGCTCCACTGTTTTAAAAAAACCTAGTGCAAAACACATTTGTCAAAGATCCTCTATGACAGGAGTACCTTGTTATTTTTACAGACTTACAGCAAATAAACATGAGTCAAAGATCCTCTATCTGACAGGACTGTGCTACCGTTTTTAAAGAACCTACTACAAAGACATTGGTCAAAGATCCTCTATGACAAGAGAGCTTAACTGTTTTTAGGAACCTAACACAAACACATTAGTCAAAGATCCTCTATCTGACAGGAGTGCCGTGCTGTTTTTAAAGATGATACTGCAAAAACTTTGTTCTGCTGTTTTTAAAAACCTAGAGCAAATAAACATTTGTCAAAGATCCTCTATATGACAGGAGCATAATGCTGTTTTTTGGGGCGTACCCCAAAACTAATCAAAGATCTGTTTGTCAGAAGCATGAATAAAGAACGCTTGTCAAAGATCCTCTCTCTGACAGGAGTGTGCTACTGTTTTAAAGAACCAACTACAAAAACGTTGGTCAAAGATCCTGTATGACAGGAGTGTGCTACTTTTTTTTAAAGAACTTACTACAAAAACACTAGCCAAAGATCCTCCATATAACAGGGGTACTTTGCTGTTTTTCAAAACCCATCGCAAACATGTTGGTCAAAGATCGGCTCTTTTTAAGGCTCAACCAGAAAAAGACAGGTCAAAGATCCTGTAAATGACAGAAACGCGCATAAAGAACTTCGAGCAACACACTCGACAAAGATCCTCTATACGACAGGAGCACTCTGCTGTTTTTAAGGACCTACCCTAAACCCCTCTCAAAGATCCTTTATATGACAGAATCACTCCTAAAGAAGCTACAGCAAAAATGCCCGTCAAAGATCCTCTATATGACAGAACATTGTGGTTAGATTTGTAAAAAAAAAAAAAAAAGATTTTTTTTTTATTTTTTATATGAGTCAAGTTGTTTGTACACATTTGAGAATGAGTCATGTTGTCACTTCTTCTCTGCTTATGGAGTTTATGAAAAATAACCCAGTCATCATTTCTACTGTCAGCATAATAATCATTCATTCATAAATGCTTCATTACATCTACATTAATAACATCATATTAAATGACGTAATATTAAATTACATAATATTAAAAGACGTAATATTAAATGAGGTAATATTACATCATGTAATATTACCTGACATAATATTAAAAGACGTAATAATAATGACATATTACATGACGTAATATTACATGACGTAATATTAAATGACGTAATATTAAAAGACGTAATATTAAAAGACGGAATATTAAATGACATATTACATGACGTAATATGACGTTACGCATTATTAAATGACGTAATATTACATGACATAATATCAAAAGACGTAATATTAAAATATGGAATATTAAATGACATATTACATGACATAATATTTATTACATGACGTAATATTAAATGACGTAATACTAAAAGACGGAATATTAAAAGAGGTAATATTACATGACGTAATATTACATGACGTAATATTAAAAGACGGAATATTAAATGTCATATTACATGACGTAATATTACATTACGCATTATTAAATGACGTAATATTACATGGCATAATATCAAAAGACGTAATATTAAAATACGGAACATTAAATGACATATTACATGACGTAATATTACATGACGTAATATTAGATGACGTAATATTAGATGACGTAATATTAAAAGACGTAATATTCAATGTCATATTACATGACGTAATATTACATTACGCATTATTAAATGACGTAATATTACATGGCATAATATCAAAAGACGTAATATTAAAATACGGAACATTAAATGACATATTACATGACATAATATTACATGACGTAATATTAAATGACATAATACTAAAAGATGTAATATTAAATGACGTAATATTACATGACGTAATATTAGATGACGTAATATTAAAAGACGGAATATTAAAAGACGGAACATTAAATGTCATATTACATGACGTAATATGACATTACGCATTATTAAATGACGTAATATTACATGGCATAATATCAAAAGACGTAATATTAAAATACGGAACATTAAATGACATATTACATGACATAATATTACATGACGTAATATTACATGACATAATACTAAAAGACGTAATACTAAAAGACGTAATATTACAGTATAGTGTACTACACTACAGTAAAATGTAGTACACTACATTATAATATAGTACACTACAGTATAGTATAGTACATATAGTAGTAGTGTACTATATTACACTGGTGTAGTACACTATACCACATTGTAATATAGTACACTACAGTAAAGTATAGTACACTAGAGAATAGTGTACTACACTACAGTATAATTTAGTACACTACAATATAGTATAGTACCCTACAGTATAGTGTACTACACTGCCGTATAGTATAGTACACTACAGTATAATTTAGTACACTACAGTATAGTATAGTACACTACAGTATAATATAGTACACTACAGTATAATATAGTACATTACATTATAGTGTAGTACACCACAGTATAATATAGTACACTACATTATAGTGTAGTACACCACAGTATAATATAGTACACTACATTATAGTGTAGTACACCACAGTATAATATAGTACACTACATTATAGTGTAGTACACCACAGTATAATATAGTACACTACATTATAGTGTAGTACACCACAGTATAATATAGTACATTATAGTGTAGTACACCACAGTATAATATAGTACACTACATTATAGTGTAGTACACCACAGTATAATATAGTACATTATAGTGTAGTACACCACAGTATAATATAGTACACTACATTATAGTGTAGTACACCACAGTATAATATAGTACATTATAGTGTAGTACACCACAGTATAATATAGTACACTACAGTATTAGAGTTCAACTGATTATAATCCATTAGAATCGCACCCTCACCCAAAGAATGGGACTCAAATAGAAGTGAATCGTCACCACAAGATTAGGAATCAAACTGAATCAAAAAGATTGCTGAGTCATGATTAGAAATCAAAATGAATCAAACTGAGTGGTGAGTCATGATTAGGAATAAAATTGAATCAAACTGAATGGTGAGTCATGATTATGAATCAAAATGAATGAAAATGAATCAAACTGAATGGTGAGTCATGATTAGGAATGAAAATGAATCAAACTGAATGGTGAGTCATGATTAGGAATCAAAATGAATGAAAATGAATCAAACTGAATGGTGAGTCATGATTAGGAATGACAATGAATCAAACTGAATAAAAAATGATTGGTGAGTCATTAGGGATTACAATGAATCAAACTGAATGGTGAGTCATGATTAGGAATCAAAATAAATCAAAAATGATTGGTGAGTCATTAGGAATCAAACTGAATGGTGAGTCATGATTAGGAATGACAATGAATCAAACTGAATCAAAAATTGGTGAGTCATTAGGGATTACAATGAATCAAACTGACTCAAAAATGATTGGTGAGTCATGAGGGATTACAATGAATCAAACTGAATGGTGAGTCATGATTAGGAATCAAAATAAATCAAAAATGATTGGTGAGTCATTAGGAATCAAAATGAATGGTGAGTCATGATTAGGAATCAAAATGAATCAAAAATGATTGGTGAGTCATTAGGAATTAAAATGAATCAAACTGAATGATGAGTCATGATTCATCACAATGTTCAGTGCTCTGATTTTCTGGCCTACATCATCTTTGTTCTTTACTGACTCTTCAAACAGCAGAGAAGAGTCATCTGTGACATGTCTTTGATCTCTTCTTGCGCTTCTATTTATACTAAATATGTCACAAACACCACAAGGCGAACTAGTACTTCTATTTATACTAAATATGTCACAAACACGGCCCTGCGATGAGGTGGCGACTTGTCCAGGGTGTACCCCGCCTTCCGCCCGATTGTAGCTAAGATAGGCTCCAGCGCCCCCGCGACCCCAAAGGGAATAAGCGGTAGAAAATGGATGAATGGATGTCACAAACACCACAAGGCCAGCTATTACAAACCCCGTTTCCATATGAGTTGGGAAATTGTGTTAGATGTAAATTTAAACGGAATATAATGATTTGCAAATCCTTTTCAACCCATATTCAATTGAATGCACTACAAAGACAACATATTTGATGTTCAAACTCATAAACTTTATTTATTTTTTTGCAAATAATAATTAACTTAGAATTTCATGGCTGCAACACGTGCCAAAGTAGTTGGGAAAGGGCATGTTCACCACTGTGTTACATGGCCTTTCCTTTTAACAACACTCAATAGACGATTGGGAACTGAGGAAACTAATTGTTGAAGCTTTGAAATTGGAATTCTTTCCCATTCTTGTTTTATGTAGAGCTTCAGTCGTTCAACAGTCCGGGGGTCTCCGCTGTCGTATTTTACGCTTCATAATGCGCCACACATTTTCGATGGGAGACAGGTCTGGACTGCAGGCGGGCCATGAAAGTACCCGCACTCTTTTTTTAACGAAGCCAAGCTGTTGTGACACGTGCTGAATGTGGCTTGGCATTGTCTTGCTGAAATAAGCAGGGGCGTCCATGAAAAAGACGGCGCTTAGATGGCAGCATATGTTGTTCCAAAACCTGTATGTACCTTTCAGCATTAATGGTGCCTTCACAGATGTGTAAGTTACCCATGTCTTGGGCACTAATGCACCCCCATACCATCACACATGCTGGCTTTTACACTTTGCGTCGATAACAGCCTGAATGGTTCGCTTGGACACGATGTCGAATATTTCCAAAAACAATTTGAAGTAGGACTCGTCAGATCACAGAACTCTTTTCCACTTTGCATGAGTCCATCTTAGATGATCTCGGGCCCAGAGAAGCCGGCGGTGTTTCTGGGTGTTGTTGATAAATGGCTTTCGCTTTGCATAGTAGAGCTTTAACTTGCACTTACAGATGTAGCGACAAACTGTATTTAGTGACAGGGGTTTTCTGAAGTGTTCCTGAGCCCATGTGGTGATATCCTTTAGAGATTGATGTGGGTTTTTGATACAGTGCCGTCTGAGGGATCGAAGGTCACGGTCATTCAATGTTGGTTTACGTGGAGTGATTTGTCCAGATTCTCTGAACCTTTTGATGATATTATGGACCGTAGACGTTGAAATCCCTAAATTTCTTGCAATTGCACTTTGAGAAACGTTGTTCTTAAACTGTTCGACTATTTGCTCACGCTGTTGTGGACAAAGGGGTGTACCTCGCCCCATCCTTTCTTGTGAAAGACTGAGCTGATTTTGGGAAGTTGTTTTTACACCCAATCATGGCACCCACCTGTTCCCAATTAGCCTGCACACCTGTGGGATGTTCCAAATAAGTGTTTGATGAGCATTCCTCAACTTTATCAGTATTTATTGCCACCTTCCCCAACTTCTTTGTCACGTGTTGCTGGCATCAAATTCTAAAGTTAATGATTATTTCCCCAAAAAAAATAAAGTTTAAGAGTTTGAACATCAAATATGTTGTCTTTGTAGCATATTCAACTGAATATGGGTTGAAAATGATTTGCAAATCATTGTATTCCGTTTATATTTACATCTAACACAATTTCCCAACTCATATGGAAACGGGGTTTGTACTTCTATTTATAGTAAATATGTCACAAACACCGCAAGGCCAGCTATTACTCGCGCTCGTGAGAGGCGGCCAGCCGACGCCACGCTCACGTGACCAGCAAGTGGAAAGTGACGCCCCGTTTTCCACAAGGCCGAGTCGGAACCACGAGCTCGCCACACGGGCCGGCGTGGGAACGCAGCGCCTGTGCAGCGTCAGCGGCAACACGCCGATAAGGCGCTCTTTCCGCTAAGGTGACACATTCTGTCATGGCGAGGGGGGGACAGAGAGAGAGAGACATAGAGAGAGAGAGAGAGAGAGAAACATTTTCCACTAAGTGGTTTAAGACTCTCAGGTTGACCACTTTTAAACATCTTTGTATGGTGACAAGTTAAGAAAATTAAAAGTCCATGTTTTTTTTATTTTTTAGGTAGACTCCGATATGTCATCTGATACGATACCAGCAGGAACCGTACACACTTGTATTATTTAATCCACCCATCCATCCATTTTCTACCGCTTTTTCCCTTTTTGGGGTTGCGGGGGGCGCTGGAGCCTATCTCAGCATACCTGCCAACTACTCCGGTTTTCATCAACCTATTCCGGGTTACGGTTGCAGTGATGAAAAATACGGTTTTTCATTAATTAAATTTTTTTTTTTTTTTTAAAGTTTTATTCACGAAATCGCGTAACAACAATGACAATCGACACTGCTTCCCGTAACTTCCTATCGAGCCATTCCGAATGCCATGCGCGAGGCTATTTATAGCACCGCTGCCAAGCACGAGGCCATTGTTTCCAAACGAGCGAACGATCATGGAATCAGCCGGAGAAAAATCGCATACGAGTCTTAAACCGAAAAGAAAACTGCAGTCATTCCGTGAAGAATATTCAAAAGCCTATCCGGGAATAATTATCCGTTCCAAAAAGGGTGAAAACTACGCGAATTGCACCTTGCGCAGACAAGACTTTTCGATGGGACACGGAGGAATCAGCGATGTAAAAGACCACGTTGGGACAAAAAAACACAAGTCTAATGCCGTTGCTAGCGATACAAGTGGAAAACTTTCAACGTTTTTCGTCGCCCAAACAGATTCTTTGGATGTGATAAATGCCGAAGTTTTATTTACGGAGGCAATAATTGAGCAAATAAAAAGGTAATGACACCAATGTTATCTATTGGAATTGTTTAGTACTGTTATACTGTTAAAAGTGTTTATACTATTTATGCTTTCAAGTCCAAGTTGAAGAAATCTTGTTAAATGTTGACAGCATAACTACCAAAATACAGAAGTATGTCTTTAATATTTTTGCAGTGCTATTTCTGTTGAAAAGTTCAAATGATTACATTAGAGATGTGATGTGCCACTTTTCAAGTGTCTGATGGCTTAAATTAATTTTCATAAATTTTTCATATTTTGAATTCTTTTGAAAGGCTTACAAAAAAACTACATTTGAATTGTAATTCCATGCTATTGACAGGACTATTAATTTTAATGAAGTTAGCTTACCATGTTTACAGTATGATAATTGTGATAGAAATGTGAATTTTAGGCACAGAATATTTTTTTACAATTGAACAAGGCAGTAGATTATACAAGCTTGGACAGAAAGTTAATAATGACACCAATTTTTTTTTAAATGGAATTGTTTAGTACTGTTTTACCATTTGTTTACTGTAAAAAGTGTTTATACTTAACAAATTGAAGTCTTGTGAAAGGTTGACAGGATAACTGGCATTAACTGTCAAAATAATTTCAAACTATTGAAGTTAGCTTACAGAATAAACATGTCAATCAACCCATATGATTTTTGCTGAAATATTTTTGTTTTGAAAAGTCACTGTGACTGATAGGAAAGTGATGGTTTTAGCAACATTTTAACCTGTCTGAATGCTAATGTCTGTCTATCTGTGTTGGCCCTGCGATGAGGTGGCGACTTGTCCAGGGTGTACCCCGCCTTCCGCCCGATTGTAGCTGAGATAGGCTCCAGCGCCCCCCGCGACCCCAAAGGGAATAAGCGGTAGAAAATGGATGGATGGATGAATGCTAATAATCATTTTGCGTCGGGGGGCGAACCTGAACCCCCCACCAGGACTTTGTCCTGGACCTACCGGGGCCTGCGGACCCTGGACCCTGGCTACTAGGTTTTTCTGATTTCAAAAGTTGGCAGGTATGTCTCAGCTACAATCGGGCGGAAGGCGGGGTACACCCTGGACAAGTCGCCTCCTCATCGCAGGGCCATGTATTATTTAATGAACGTTAGAAAAGGTTTGATCAGTGATAGTCGTGAGAAACACTAACTGTCTTTAAGTTGAAGTGGAGTGCTAATTGTTTTTAAATGTAAGCATTCATGAAGTTGAAGTGGATGACACAAGGAGTTGAATGATGCGGACACGTTTGTTACCGGATACTTTCTGAAACGCTTCTGCCTCGGAGACTTTGTACGTGTAAGTAATATGTAACTAGAATGATTTGATACTTGTTTATGTTGACAAATGTCACCTTTTAATGTTCAATGATTATTACTTTTGTCTAGCTTGTGTGCTATTGTGTGCTTAGCTGTTGTGTAGCTGCTAGCTCCTAGTAGCCTGTAGCCTAGCATGGTTACCTTTTGTAGATGACTTTAGTGAAGTAGAAGAAATTGTGTGTTTATTGGAGGACATTTAGATGTTAACTGTCTGTCCAGCTTTGCACAAGTAAACACTCTGCTTGTATCGCACATGATATCACACACAAGTAAACACTCTGCTGGTATCGCACATGATATCACACACAAGTAAACACTGATTGTATCACACATGGTATCACACACAAGTAAACACACTGCAGGACTGCTTGTATCGCACATGGTATCACACGCAAGTAAACACATTGCAGGACTGCTTGTATTGTACATGATATCACACACAAGTAAACACTGCAGGACTGCTTGTATCGCATGTGATATCACACACACAAGTAAACACTCTGCAGGACTGATTGTATCGCACATGATATCACACACAAGTAAACACGCTGCAGGACTGCTTTTATCGCACATGATATCACACACAAGTAAACACGCTGCAGGACTGCTTGTATCGCGCATGATATCACATACAATTAAATACTATGCAGGACTGCTTGTATCGCACATGGTATCACACACAAGTAAACACATTGCAGCACTGCTTGTATTGTACATGATATCACACACAAGTAAACACTGCAGGACTGCTTGTATCGCATGTGATATCACACACACAAGTAAACACTCTGCAGGACTGATTGTATTGCACATGATATCACACAAGTGAACACACTGCAGGACTGCTTTTATCGCACATGATATCACACACAAGTAAACACGCTGCAGGACTGCTTTTATTGCACATGATATCACACACAAGTAAACACGCTGCATGACTGATTGTATCGCATGTGATATCACACACACAAGTAAACACTCTGCAGGACTGATTGTATTGCACATGATATCACACACAAGTAATCACGCTGCAGGACTGCTTGTATCGCACATGATATCACATACAAGTAAATGCTATGCAGGACTGCTTGTATCGCACATGGTATCACACACAAGTAAACACATTGCAGGACTGCTTGTATTGTACATGATATCACACACAAGTAAACACTACAGGACTGCTTGTATCGCATGTGATATCGCACACACAAGTAAAAACACTGCAGGACTCCTTGTATCGTACATGATACCATACACAAGTAAACACGCTGCAGGACTGCTTTTATCGCACATAATATCACACGCAAGTAAACACTGTGCAGGACTGCTTGTATCGCACGTGATACCACGCACACAAGTAAACACTCTGCAAGACTGATTGTATCGCACATGATATTACACACAAGTAAACAGGCTGCAGGACTGCTTGTATCGCACACGATATCACACACAAGTAAACACGCTGCAGGACTGCTTGTATCGCATGTGATATCGCACACACAAGTAAAAACACTACAGGACTGCTTGTATCGTATGTGATATCACAAACACAAGTAAACACTCTGCAGGACTGCTTGTATCGCACATGATATCACACACAAGTAAACACGCTGCAAGACTGCTTGTACCGCATGTGATATCGCACACACAAGTAAAAACACTACAGGACTGCTTGTATCGTATGTGATATCACACACACAAGTAAAGACTCTGCAGGACTGCTTGTATCGCACATGATATCACACACAAGTAAACACGCTGCAGGACTGCCTGTCTTGCACATTGTATCACACACAAGTAAACACTATGCAGGACTGCGTGTATCAGATGTGATACACGCAGGTATAGTTTTAATTTTTCTTCCGCCTGCAGCCCGTTTAGGCAGGAACCTCAGTAGCTCCACCCTGTCACCCTCCTGATATGAACACTAGCTTGATCACTTTGAAAACAGAAAACAATCATCACATTTTTCTTTCACCTGCAGCCCGTTCAGGCAGAAAGCCAGCTGATTATTGCCCACGGCGGCTGCATGACTAATTGAGATTTATTTTCAAATGTAACTTCTTCAGTGGCGCCCCGACATAGCAGTACACAAAGGTGTTATGAAAATAAGCTGGCAGGAATGATATCGAGTGATCTGTTTTCCACGTGATTAGCACGCCACTTCCTGGATGCCATCGCCGCTCCAGGAAGTCAACACAATGGACGGCACGTCTTATTTCCTGTCTCTCGCTGCCTCTCATGCACCGCGGCTGCCCG
>NC_084558.2:47930827-47935827 GCF_033978685.3 Nerophis lumbriciformis | reverse complement strand
ATACATTAACTCAATACTCCTGGTCAGAATGAACATTAACTCAACACTCCTGGTCATAAAGGCAAAAACTCGGGCATGGGAGGAGTTTGGGGAAGCCATGGAAAACGACTTTCGGACGCCTCAGGAAGGGCAAGCAGTTCCTGGGGAATCTGTGGTGGGCTCTCCTATATCTGGGGCTGAGGTTGCCAAGGTAGTTGAAAAGCTCCTCAGTGGCAAGGCCCCGGGGGTGGATGAGACCCGCCCGGAGTTCCTTAAGGCTCTGGATGCTGTGGGGCTGTCTTGGTTGACAAGACTCTGCAACATCGCGTGGACATCGGGGGCGGTGCCTCTGAATTGGCAGACCGGGGTGGTGGTTCCTCTCTTTAAGAAGGGGAACCGTAGGGTTTGTTCCAACTCTCGTGGGATCACACTCCTCAGCCTTCCGGGTAAGGTCTATTCAGGTGTACCGAATAGTCGAACCTCGGCTTCAGGAGGAGCCGTGTGAATTTCGTCCTGGTCGTGGAACGGTGGACCAGCTTTTTACTCTCGGCATGGTCCTTGAGGGTGCATTGGAGTTTGCCCAACCAGTCTACATGTGCTTTGTGGACTTGGAGAAGGCATTCGACCAGAAGTCTTGTGGGGAGTGCTCAGAGATTATGGGGTATCGGACTGTCTGAGTGGGGAAGTTCGCTCCCTGTATGATCCGTGTCAGAGCTTGGTCCGCATTACCGGCAGTAAGTCGGAGCCGTTTCCAGTGAGGTTGGTTGGACTCCGCCAGGGCTGCCCTTTGTCACCGATTCTGTTTTTAGGCGCAGTCAAGGCGTTGAGGGGATCTAGTTTGGCGGCAGCAGGATTAGGTCTCTGCTTTTTGCAGATGATGTGGTCCTGATGGCTTCATCTGGCCAAGATCTTCAGCTCTCACTGGATCGGTTCGCAGCCGAGTGTGAAGCGACTGGGATGAGAATCAGCACCTCCAAGTCCGAGTCCATGGTTCTCGCCCGGAAAAGGGTGGCGTGCCATCTCCGGGTTGGGGAAGAGATCTTGCCCCATGTGGAGGAGGTCAAGTACCTCGGAGTTTTTTTCACGAGTGAGGGAAGAGTGGATGGTGAGATCGACAGGCGGATCGGTGCGGCGTCTTCAGTAATGCGGACGCTGTATCGATCCGTTGTGGTGAAGAAGGAGCTGAGCTTGAAGGCGAAGCTCTCAATTTACCGGTCGATCTACGTTCCCATCCTCACCTATGGTCATGAGTTTTGGGTTATGACCGAAAGGACAAGATCACGGGTCGAAATGAGTTTCCTTCGCCGGGTGGCGGGTCTCTCCCTTAGAGGTAGGTTCTGTCATCCGGGAGGAGCTCAGATGGAGAGGAGCCAGATGAGGTGGTTCGGGCATCTGGTCAGGATGCCACCCGGACGCCTCCCTAGGGAGGTGTTTAGGGCACGTCCGACCGGTCGGAGAGGATGAGGTCATGATGAAAAGTAAAGTGGTACTCCTTCAATATGGCATGTGTGCTCATGTTGCAGTCCTTGTTGCCATGGCTCTCTTCTCCCGCCATCTTGTCACACCACTAATATGCGGAAAAGAAAATAATAAATATACAGCAATGTGAAATCCTAATCTAGGAGAACCAGATCCACACCATATTTTTCAGCCTTAATCTGCAGATCAGGGGTCCAAATCCCTGACCCACTTCTTCACAACATCTGTTATCTGAATCAGAATCAGAAATACTTTATTAATCCCCGAGGGGAAATTACCATTTTCAGCACAATCCCATTCAAGATCAGACAAACATTACAGGGAGACAGAACAGTATCAAACATTACAGGGAGACAGAACAGGATCAAACATTACAGGTAGAGAGAACAGGATCAAACATTACAGGGAGACAGAACAGGATCAAACATTACAGGGAGACAGAACCGGAGCAAACAATACAGGGAGACAGAACAGGATCAAACATTACCAGGAGATAGAACAGGATCCAACATTACAGGGAGATAGAACCGGATCAAACATTACAGGGAGACAGAACCGGATCAAACATTACAGGGAGACAGAACAGGATCAAACATCACAGGGAGACAAAACAGGATCAAACATTACAGGGAGATAGAACCGGATCAAACATTACAGGGAGACAGAACAGGATCAAACATTACAGGGAGACAGAACAGGATCAAACATTACAGGGAGACAGAACAGGATCAAACATTACAGGGAGACAGAACAGGATCAAACATTACAGGGAAACAGAACAGGATCAAACATTACAGGGAGACAAAACAGGATCAAACATTACAGGGAGATAGAACCGGATCGAACATTGCAGGGAGACAGAACAGGATCAAACATTACAGGGAGACAGAACAGGATGAAACATTACAGGGAGACAGAACAGGATCAAACCTCGCAGGGAGACAAAACAGGATCAAACATCACAGGGAGATAGAACCGGATCAAACATTACAGGGAGACAGAACCGGATCAAACATTACAGGGAGACAGAACAGGATCAAACATTACAGGGAGACAGAACCGGATCAAACATTACAGGGAGACAGAACAGGATCAAACATTACAGGGAGACAGAACAGGATCAAACATTACAGGGAGACAGAACAGGATCAAACCTCGCAGGGAGACAAAACAGGATCAAACATCACAGGGAGATAGAACCGGATCAAACATTACAGGAGACAGAACAGGATCGATCAAACATTACAGCGAGACAGAACAGGATCAAACATTACAGGGAGACAGAACAGGATCAAACATTACAGGGAGACAGAACAGGATCAAACATTACAGGGAGACAGAACAGGATCAAACATTACAGGGAGACAGAACCGGATCAAACATTACAGGGAGACAGAACAGGATCAAACATTACAGGGAGACAGAACAGGATCAAACATTACAGGGAGACAGAACAGGATCAAACCTCGCAGGGAGACAAAACAGGATCAAACATCACAGGGAGATAGAACCGGATCAAACATTACAGGAGACAGAACAGGATCGATCAAACATTACAGCGAGACAGAACAGGATCAAACATTACAGGGAGACAGAACAGGATCAAACATTACAGGGAGACAGAACAGCATCGCTGACGGGTCTGCCAACTTATCTGTTTATATAAACTCCTTTCGTGCCAGCATTGTTGCTACTTTCATGTGTTTACTCATCCATTTCATGGCTTTTGATGGCTTTGCGCCATGTCATCATGCTAACGTTTTATGCTAGCATTTCAGCTCATTTTTTTGTATGTTTGCATGTACCCTAAAAATCATGGATTTTGATGCCTCGCGCCATCTTAGAAGTATGTTAACTTCTACTATACTAGCATGCTAACGTTAGCATGCTAGCATTCTATGCTCGGAGTTTTGCTCATTTTCTTTTTTTAAACCTAAAAATCATGGCTTTTGATTATTTGCCGCCATCTTAGAAGTGTGTTATCCTTTCCTATGTCATCACGCTAACATCACGCATTTCAGCTAATTTTGCAATTTTGGATGTACCCTAAAAATCCTTGATTTTCATACTCGCCGCTATCTTAGTAGTATGCAATGCTAACTTTCCCTATATTAGCATGCTAACATTATCATGCTAGCAGTTTTGCTCATTGTATTTGTTTAAACCTAAAAAAACATGACTTTTGATTATTTGGCGCCATCTTAGAAGTCTGTTATCTTTTCCTGTGTAATCACGCTAATGTTAGCATGCTAATGTTTTATGCTATCAGTTCATCTAATTTTGTAGTTTTGTAAAATCATGGATTTTGATACTTGGCGCCATCTTAGAAGTATGTTAACTTCCTCGTTATCAGCATGCTAACGTTATCATCCTAACATTCTACGCTAGCAGCTTTGCTCATTTTCCTTTTTTAAACCTAAAAAAACATGACTTTTGATTATTTGGCGCCATCTTAGAAGTGTGTTATCCTTTCCTATGTCATCACGCTAACGTCATGCTAACGTTTTATGCTAGCATTTCAGATAATTTTGCAATTTTGGATGTACTCTAAAAATGATGGATTTTCATACTTGCCGCTATCTTAGTGGTATGCTATGCTAACTTTCGCTATATTAGCATGCTAACATTCCATGCTAGCAGTTTTGCTCATTTTATTTGTTTAAACCTAAAAAAAACATGACTTTTGATTACTTGGCGCCATCTTAGAAGTGTGTTATCTCTTTCTATGTAATCACGCTAACGTTAGCATGCTAACGTTTTATGCTAGCAGTTCAGGTAATTTTGTAAAGTCATGGATTTTGATACTTGGCGCCATCTTAGACGTATGTTAACATCCTCATTATCAGCATGCTAACGTTAGCATGCCAAGATTTTGACTCCTCGCCATCTTGCAAGTATGCTAACTGTTTCCATTATTATGTTTCCGTAATAACATGCCAATGTTAGCATGCTAACGTTAGCATTCTACCATTTTATGCTAGTATTTTTGCTCATTTTATTAGTTTTGACCTAAAACTTGTGGATTTTGATACTTCTCGCCATCTTGCAAGTATGCTAACTGTTCATATTATTATGTTTACGTTATAACACGCTAATGTTTTATGCCAGTATCTTTGCTAATTTTGTTTGTTTGAAGCTAAAAATCATGGATTTTGATGCTTGGCGCCATCTTAAAAGTACACCAACTTCTCCTATGTTATCATGCTAGGGTTAGCATTCTGCCATTCTATGCTAGCATTTTTGCTCATTTTATTAGTTTTGACCTAAAACTTGTGGATTTTGATACTTCTCGCCATCTTGCAAGTATGCTAACTGTTTCCATTATTATGTTTCAGTAATAACATGCCAATGTTAGCATTCAACCATTTTATGCTAGCATTTTTGCTCATTTTATTAGTTTTGACCTAAAACTTGTGGATTTTGAAAGTTCCCGCCAGCTAACTGTTTCCGTAATAACATGCTAATGTTAGCATGCTAACGTTAGCATTCAACCATTTTATGCTAGTTTTTTTGCTGATTTTATTAGTTTTGACCTAGCAATT